>NC_059195.1:19495665-19528165 GCF_020615455.1 Coregonus clupeaformis
GAGAAACAATAGCTCCATATTAGAACCTACACACGGAGAAACACTAGCTCCATATTAGAACCTACACACGAAGAACCACTAGCTCCATATTAGAACCTACACACGGAGAACCACTAGCTCCATATTAGAACCTACACATGGAGAACCACTAGCTCCATGTTAGAACCTACACATGGAGAACCACTAGCTCCATGTTACAACCTACACATGGAGAACCACTAGCTCCATGTTAGAACCTACACAGGGAGAACCACTAGCTCCATGTTAGAACCTACACAGGGAGAACCACTAGCTCCATGTTAGAACCTACACACGGAGAACCACTAGCTCCATATTAGAACCTACACACGGAGAACCACTAGCTCCATATTAGAACCTACACAGGGAGAACCACTAGCTCCATGTTAGAACCTACACATGGAGAACCACTAGCTCCATATTAGAACCTACACATGGAGAACCACTAGCTCCATGTTAGAACCTACACACGGAGAACCACTAGCTCCATGTTAGAACCTACACATGGAGAACCACTAGCTCCATGTTAGAACCTACATTTGAAACTAGCCTACTTTTCAGAAATAGGTTGTGGAGGCAGTCTCTCTGCTTACAGAAAGGCCTCTCACACTTTAAAGGGATTGATGATACATACACAAAAACAATCTAATTCTACACAGCCCAACAATGGACAGTTAACAATATGTTTATTTTATATGGTACAACATGATGATTTAAGATTTGGAGCTGCAATGATTTACTGGAACACAGTGAAATGAGTGACTAGCTACATGACACAGCCTAGCTCAGCCTATCTATTAGGTAACCTGGTCCCATCAAGGTCTCCGGTTACCCAGGCAAAGCAGCCTATCTATTAGGTAACAGGTTACCCAGGCAAAGCAGCCTATCTATTAGGTAACAGGTTACCCAGGCAAAGCAGCCTATCTATTAGGTAACAGGTTACCCAGGCAAAGCAGCCTATCTATTAGGTAACAGGTTACCCAGGCAAAGCAGCCTATCTATTAGGTAACAGGTTAGCCAGGCAAAGCAGCCTATCTATTAGGTAACAGGTTACCCAGGCAAAGCAGCCTATCTATTAGGTAACAGGTTAGCCAGGCAAAGCAGCCTATCTATTAGGTAACAGGTTACCCAGGCAAAGCAGCCTATCTATTAGGTCTCAGGTTACCCAGGCAAAGCAGCCTATCTATTAGGAAACAGGTTACCCAGGCAAAGCAGCCTATCTATTAGGTAACAGGTTACCCAGGCAAAGCAGCCTATCTATTAGGTAACAGGTTAGCCAGGCAAAGCAGCCTATCTATTAGGTAACAGGCTACCCAGGCAAAGCAGCCTATCTATTAGGTAACAGGTTACCCAGGCAAAGCAGCCTATCTATTAGGTAACAGGTTACCCAGGCAAAGCAGCCTATCTATTAGGTAACAGGTTACCCAGGCAAAGCAGCCTATCTATTAGGTAACAGGTTACCCAGGCAAAGCAGCCTATCTATTAGGTAACAGGTTACCCAGGCAAAGCAGCCTATCTATTAGGTAACAGGCTACCCAGGCAAAGCAGCCTATCTATTAGGTAACAGGTTACCCAGGCAAAGCAGCCTATCTATTAGGTAACAGGTTACCCAGGCAAAGCAGCCTATCTATTAGGTAACAGGTTACCCAGGCAAAGCAGCCTATCTATTAGGTAACAGGTTACCCAGGCAAAGCAGCCTATCTATTAGGTAACAGGTTACCCAGGCAAAGCAGCCTATCTATTAGGTAACAGGCTACCCAGGCAAAGCAGCCTATCTATTAGGTAACAGGTTACCCAGGCAAAGCAGCCTATCTATTAGGTAACAGGTTACCCAGGCAAAGCAGCCTATCTATTAGGTAACAGATTACCCAGGCAAAGCAGCCTATGGCCAGACAGACTATTACCATTTAATGTCTCACCATCGTCATCACTACAACCAAATACTCTGGGTGGGTGGTTTCCACTACATAGTAAACAAGGAGTGATTATAGAACCAGAGAGTATTGTCTTAACAGTGCGTGTGTGTGTGTATGTGTGTGTGTATATGTGTGTGTGTGTGTGTGTGTGTGTGTGTGTGTGCGTGTGTGCGTGTGTGTGTGTGCGCGTGCGAACAGGATAAATGATCAACAGTTTAGAAGACTTCCTGTAAGCTGACTGAGAAAGAGAAAACAACTCCTCCATGAACCTTGACGCCCCCACATGTAGAGGGGGGACGGGGTAGTTAGGCAGTGCAGGCCAGGGTTGGTGTTGGGATTTTGGCCAGTCTGTGAACTCAGGTCTACAAACATCACAGACACGACTGACTGGACTGGAATCCCTGTTCAGATTACACCAAATCCACATGCGCATGCGTACACACGGTCACACACACACACACACACACACACACACACACACACACACACACACACACACACACACACACACACACACACACACGGTCACACACACACACACGGTCACACACACACACACACACACACACACACACACACACACACACACACACACACGGTCACACACACACACACACACACACACGGTCACACACACACACACACACACACACACACACACACACACACACATACACACGGTCACACACACACACACGGTCACACACACACACACACACACACACACACACACACACGGTCACACACACACACACACACACACACACACACACACACACACACACACACACACACACACACACACACACGGTCACACACACACACACACACACACACACACACACACACACACGGTCACACACACACACACACACACACACACACACACACACAGGCTGTCACCTGACTAGGGGAAAGTCCTGGCTCCTCTGACTGGTAGGTGAAATTACCTCTAGACACTGATCCTGGGTCAGTTTAGCATTTCCCCCACTAATGGTTAAGGTGAGGATTGGGGGATGGGGAGCTGATCCTAGACCTGTACCTAGAGAAAACTTCACCCCACTCCTCTGGCTGGCAAGGCTAACCTAGCCTAACCCTCCAACTGACAGGAATGTAAAATGCATCAACATTTACAATCAACGGCGTGTAGGCCTTGGCTGTAACTAGGAGTACAGAAAGCCTAACTGTTACAATACTCTGTTTAGAATAACAGCCCTAACACAAATAGACTACAAAACCACATGGTGCAAATAGACTACAAAACCACATGGTGCAAATAGACTACAAAACCACATGGTGTAAATTGACTACAAAACCACATGGTGTAAATAGACTACAAAACCACATGGTGCAAATAGACTACAACACCACATGGTGCAAATAGACTACAAAACCACATGGTGCAAATAGACTACAAAACCACATGGTGTAAATAGACTAGCGAAACCACATGGTGTAAATAGACTAGCGAAACCACATGGTGCAAATAGACTACAAAACCACATGGTGCAAATAGACTACAAAACCACATGGTGCAAATAGACTACAAAACCACATGGTGCAAATAGACTACAAAACCACATGGTGTAAATTGACTACAAAACCACATGGTGTAAATAGACTACAAAACCACATGGTGCAAATAGACTACAACACCACATGGTGCAAATAGACTACAAAACCACATGGTGCAAATAGACTACAAAACCACATGGTGTAAATAGACTAGTGAAACCACATGGTGTAAATAGACTAGCGAAACCACATGGTGCAAATAGACTACAAAACCACATGGTGCAAATAGACTACAAAACCACATGGTGCAAATAGACTACAAAACCACATGGTGTAAATAGACTAGCGAAACCACATGGTGTAAATAGACTACAAAACCACATGGTGCAAATAGACTACAAAACCACATGGTGTAAATAGACTACAAAACCACATGGTGTAAATAGACTACAAAACCACATGGTGTAAATAGACTACAAAACCACATGGTGCAAATAGACTACAAAACCACATGGTGTAAATAGACTACAAAACCACATGGTGCAAATAGACTACAAAACCACATGGTGCAAATAGACTACAAAACCACATGGTGTAAATAGACTACAAAACCACATGGTGCAAATAGACTACAAAACCACATGGTGTAAATAGACTACAAAACCACATGGTGCAAATAGACTAGCGAAACCACATGGTGCAAATAGGCTACAAAACCACATGGTGTAAATAGACTACA
This sequence comes from Coregonus clupeaformis, assembly GCF_020615455.1. Taxonomy (NCBI): domain Eukaryota; kingdom Metazoa; phylum Chordata; class Actinopteri; order Salmoniformes; family Salmonidae; genus Coregonus; species Coregonus clupeaformis. Next base: position 19,499,854 of record NC_059195.1, read on the forward strand.
AAACCACATGGTGCAAATAGACTACAAAACCACATGGTGTAAATAGACTACAAAACCACATGGTGTAAATAGACTACAAAACCACATGGTGCAAATAGACTAGCGAAACCACATGGTGCAAATAGGCTACAAAACCACATGGTGTAAATAGACTACAAAACCACATGGTGCAAATAGACTACAAAACCACATGGTGTAAATAGACTACAAAACCACATGGTGCAAATAGACTACAAAACCACATGGTGTAAATAGACTAGTGAAACCACATGGTGCAAATAGACTACAAAACCAAATGGTGCAAATAGACTACAAAACCACATGGTGCAAATAGACTAGCAGAACCACATGGTGCAAATAGACTACAAAACCAAATGGTGCAAATAGACTACAAAACCACATGGTGCAAATAGACTAGCAGAACCATATGGTGCAAATAGACTAGCAGAACCACATGTGTGAATAATGACTACGATGAGGCAGGGTTGCCTGTGTGAATAATGACTACGATGAGGCAGGGTTGCCTGTGTGAATAATGACTACGATGAGGCAGGGTTGCCTGTGTGAATAATGACAACGATGAGGCAGGGTTGCCTGTGTGAATAATGACTACGATGAGGCAGGGTTGCCTGTGTGAATAATGACTACGATGAGGCAGCCTATAGGGAGGAGGTCAGTGACCTGGCAGTGTGGTGCCAGGTCAACAACCTCTCCCTCAACGTCAGCAACAACCGCCCCCATCCACACCCACACAGTCGTGAAGAGGACACGACTGCCCCCATCCACACCCACACAGTCGTGAAGAGGACACGACTGCCCCCATCCACACCCACACAGTCGTGAAGAGGACACGACTGCCCCCATCCACACCCACACAGTCGTGAAGAGGACACGACTGCGCCCCAGGAGGTAGAAAATATTTGGCATGGGCCCTCAGATCCTCAAAAAGTTATACAGCTGCACCATTGAGGGCATCTTGACTGGCTGCATCACAGCTTGGTACTGCAACTGCAAGGCACCTGACCACAAGGCGCTACAGAGGGTGGTGAATACGGCCCAGTGCATCACTGGGGCTGAGCTCCCTGCCATCCAGGACCTCTATACCAGGCGGTGTCAGAGGAAGGCCCAAAACATTGTCAAATACTCCAGCCACCCAAGTCATAGACTGTTCTCTCTGCTACCGCACGGCAAGCGGTACCAGTGCACCAAGTCTGGGACCAACAGGACCCTGAACAGCTTCTATCCCCTGGAACCAACAGGACCCTGAACAGCTTCTATCCCCTGGAACCAACAGGACCCTGAACAGCTTCTATCCCCTGGAACCAACAGGACCCTGAACAGCTTCTATCCCCTGGAACCAACAGGACCCTGAACAGCTTCTATCCCCTGGAACCAACAGGACCCTGAACAGCTTCTATCCCCTGGAACCAACAGGACCCTGAACAGCTTCTATCCCCTGGAACCAACAGGACCCTGAACAGCTTCTATCCCCTGGAACCAACAGGACCCTGAACAGCTTCTATCCCCTGGAACCAACAGGACCCTGAACAGCTTCTATCCCCTGGAACCAACAGGACCCTGAACAGCTTCTATCCCCTGGAACCAACAGGACCCTGAACAGCTTCTATCCCCTGGAACCAACAGGACCCTGAACAGCTTCTATCCCCGAGCCATTAGACTGCTGAACAAGACTGCTACATTGTTAATCAAGTGGCTACCTTGACTACCTGCACTGACCCTTTTTTACATTAACACTCTTGCACACACACTGGACTCTACCCACATGCTCACACACACACACACACACACACTGGACTCTACCCACATGCTCACACACACACACACACACACACACACACACACACACTGCTGCTACCGTCTATTATCTATCCTGTTGCCTAGTTACTTTATCCCTACCTATATGTACGTAGTTACCTCAATTACCTCATACCTCTGCATATCGACTTGGTACTGGTACTCTCTGTATATAGCCATGTTATTACCTGGTAGTCCCTGTATATAGCCATGTTATTACCTCGTACATCCGACTAAGTACTGGTACTCCCTGTATCTAGCCATGTTAACAGTATGAAAAATGTATGCATTCACTAACTTAAGTCGCTCTGGATAAGAGCGTCTGCTAATTGACTAAAATGTAAATTACCTGGTACTCCCTGTATATAGCCATGTTATTTCTACAGTGTATTCATTCCTCGTGTCACTATTTCTATGTTTTATTTACATGTTATCTTTAACTCTGCATTGTTGGAAAAGGACCCGTCAGTAAGCATTTCACTGTTAGTCTACACCTGTTGTTTATCAAGCATGTGACAAATAACATTTGCCCACAGTCTCCAAGCTACTCCACATACTTCCAATATGAATGTAGACACTGGCCACGCTGAGAGAAAGCACACATCATACAGCTATTTTCTACTTCTCTATGTCTCTCTCTTTTCCTCCCTCCCCTGTCCTCTCTCATTCTCCATCTACCTCTCTTTCACCCTCTTTTCTCTCTCTGTCCCTCCTTAGTCATCTCTTCTCCTTCCATTTCCCTCTCTGTCCCTCCTTAGTCCTCGCTCCTTCCATTTCCCTCTCTCCTTCTCTCTCTGTCCCTCAGTCCTCTCTCCTTCCATTTCCCTCTCTCCTTCTCTCTCTGTCCCTCAGTCCTCTCTCCTTCCATTTCCCTCTCTCCTTCTCTCTCTGTCCCTCAGTCCTCTCTCCTTCCATTTCCCTCTCTCCTTCTCTCTCTGTCCCTCAGTCCTCTCTCCTTCCATTTCCCTCTCTCCTTCCCTCTCTGTCCCTCAGTCGTCTCTCCTTCCATTTCCCTCTCTCCTTCTCTCTCTGTCCCTCAGTCCTCTCTCCTTCCATTTCCCTCTCTCCTTCTCTCTCTGTCCCTCAGTCCTCTCTCCTTCCATTTCCCTCTCTCCTTCTCTCTCTGTCCCTCAGTCCTCTCTCCTTCCATTTCCCTCTCTCCTTCCCTCTCTGTCCCTCAGTCGTCTCTCCTTCCATTTCCCTCTCTCCTCTCTCACTACCACCACCTCCCTTCCTCTAGAAGGTGATCAAACATAAACATCATGGCTAGTCTCTCTGTCTGACATGTGAACCATCTCTGGCCTCTGCTTCTTCTTCTACACCCAGCAAGGCAAAGGGCCTGGCGGGCAGTGCTTTGTTCTACTCTCCGGGGGCAGATGGGATGGATGGAGGAGAGAGAGACAGCGAGAGACAGACAGAGAGAGACACAGAGAGTGTGGATGGTCAGTTCAGCTGGCTGTGTGTGTCTGATGTTCCCTGGAGGCTGTTTACCCTAAGATCCCTACACATCACTCCATTACCTTATCTGACTCTGATCTCTCTCTCTCTCTCTCTCCCGCCCTCCCCCTCCCTCCCTCCCTCCCACTCTCCCACTCTCCCTCTGTCTCTCTCAGATGAAGGATCTTCATGGCTCTCTCACATTCCTTCCTGGCATTCCTGGCCTATTCTTAGCCGGGCCCCTGGACGAGTCGCCCTGCCCAGCACACCTACGCGTCATCAGCTGCGGGCAAGCCGGGATGGCACACAGCCAGGTAGCATGGCCAAACCAAAGACAACTGAAGGATAGGAGGGAGTTATTACTAATACCAATATAGGCTACAGTTGAAGAATGTTAGCAAGTAACACAACTTCTGAACACCACCTACTACCAGCTCCCTTTCTGTGGATAATGGCCAAGAGAATGTGTGAGAAAAGATGACGGTACCAACAGAAAAACGGGTGAAGGGTATGAGGGGCTAGAGAGAGCTGTGGCAGTTAGTCTACTGCTAGTCGTCTTGCCTGCACTGTTTTGAACAAAATCCCCCTCATTCCAAACACGTCAAACACATTGAGCATTAGAACGTAAACTAGGCCTACGCTATATGTGAGCCTGCCGTTGACTCACTGGAGGGAAAATGAGTGGTAAAAAAGCACATTTTCACCCACTACACTGAACTTGTGGCAAAGAAGAGGACAGTGCTGGCTGAGGGAATGAGAGAGAGAGAGAGAGAGAGAGAGAGAGAGAGAGAGAGAGAGAGAGAGAGAGAGAGAGAGAGAGAGAGAGAGAGAGAGAGAGAGAGAGAGAGAGAGAGAGAGAGAGAGAGAGAGAGAGAGATGTAGCAGAGGAAGAGAGAGGGAAAGAGATGTAGCAGAGAGAGAGCGAGAGAGAGGGAAAGAGATGTAGCAGAGAGAGAGATGTAGCAGAGAGATAGAGAGATGCAGGCAGGCAGGCAGGCAGGCAGGCAGGCAGGCAGGACAAACAATTTACATAATTTGAGTCCATTGGAGGTGTACCTGTGGATCTATTTCAAGGCCTCCTTCAAACTCAGTGCCTCTTTGCTTGACATCATGGGAATATCAAAAGAAATCAGCCAAGAACTCAGAAAAAAAATGGTGGACCTCCACAAGTCTGGTTCATCCAGAGAGAGAGAGAGACAGACAGACAGACAGACAGACAGACAGACAGACAGAGATGTAGCAGAGAGAGATGTAGCAGAGAGATAGAGAGAGAGAGAGGTGTAGCAGAGAGATAGAGATAGAGAGAGAGAGAGGTGTAGCGCAGAGAGAGAGAGAGAGAGAGAGAGAGAGAGAGAGAGAGAGAGAGAGAGAGAGAGAGAGAGAGAGAGAGAGAGGATGCAGTTTAAGCCCCACCCTCTTCAACATATATATCAACGAATTGGCGAAGGCACTAGAACAGTCTGCAGCACCCGGCCTCACCCTACTAGAATCTGAAGTCAAATGTCTACTGTTTGCTGATGATCTGGTGCTTCTGTCACCAACCAAGGAGGGCCTACAGCAGCACCTAGATCTTCTGCACAGATTCTGTCAGACCTGGGCCCTAACAGTAAATCTCAGTAAGACAAAAATAATTGTGTTCCAAAAAAGGTCCAGTTGCCAGGACCACAAATACAAATTCCATCTAGACACCGTTGCCCTAGAGCACACAAAAAACTATACATACCTCGGCCTAAACATCAGCACCACAGGTAACTTCCACAAAGCTGTGAATGATCTGAGAGACAAGGCAAGAAGGGCCTTCTATGCCATCAAAAGGAACATAAAATTTGACATACCAATTAGGATCTGGCAAAAATTACTTGAATCAGTTATAGAATCCATTGCCCTTTATGGTTGTGAGGTCTGGGGTCCGCTCACCAACCAAGAATTCACAAATTGGGACAAACACCAAATTGAGACTCTGCATGCAGAATTCTGCAAAAATATCATCAGTGTACAACGTAAAACACCAAATAATGCATGCAGAGCAGAATTAGGCCGATACCCGCTAATGATCAAAATCCAGAAAAGAGCCGTTAAATTCTACAACCACCTAAAAGGAAGCTATTCCCAAACCTTCCATAACAAAGCCATCACCTACAGAGAGATGAACTTGGAGAAGAGTCCCCTATGTAAGCTGGTGCTGGGGCTCTGTTCACAAACACAAACAGACCCCACAGAACCCCAGGACAGAAACACAATTAGACCCAACCAAATCATGAGAAAACAAAAAGATAATTACTTAACACATTGGAAAGAATTTATAAAAAAACAGAGCAAACTAGAATGCTATTTAGCCCTAAACAGAGAGTACACAGTGGCAGAATACCTGACCACTGTGACTGACCCAAAATTAAGGAAATCTTTGACTATGTACAGACTCAGTGAGCATAGCCTTGCTATTGAGAAAGGCCGCCGTAGGCAGACCTGGCTCTCAAGAGAAGACAGGCTATGTGCACACTGCCCACAAAATGAGGTGGAAACTGAGCTGCACTTCCTAATCTCCTGCCAAATGTATGACCATATTAGAGACACATATTTCCCTCAGATTACACAGACCCACAAAGAGTTTGAAAACAAATCCAATTTTGATAAACTCCCATATCTATTGGGTGAAATACCACAGTGTGCCATCACAGCAGCAAGATTTGTGACCTGTTGCCACAAGAAAAGGGCAACCAGTGAAGAACAAACACCATTGTAAATACAACCCTTATTTATGTTTATTTATTTTCCCATTTGTACTTTAACTATTTGCACATCGTTACAACACTGTATATAGACATAATATGACATTTGAAATGTCTTTATTCTTTTGGAACTTTTCTGAGTAATGTTTACTGTTAATGTTTTATTTCACTTTTGTTTATTATGTATTTCACTTGCTTTGGCAATGTAAACATATGTAAGCCCTTAAATTGAGAGAGAGAGAGAGAGAGAGAGAGAGAGAGAGAGAGAGAGAGAGAGAGAGAGAGAGAGAGAGAGAGAGAGAGAGATGTATCAGATAGATTTTGTCTGAGTAAAACATTTTTGGAAAAACAAACAGATCGGGTAGATTATCCCGAGGGCAGAGAAGAGTGTGTGTGTGTGCTGTGATTGCTTATGAATATTATTCCTGCCCTTACTGGGGCCCCAGCCACAACTTCACACACACACAACTCACCCACGGAGGAGCCAGCGGAGCAGGCTTCCTGTCACACACCCACCCACAAACACACACACTAACGTGGGCACATCGACTTGGCTCACACGTGTGCACACACACACACACACACGCAGACTATACACTCACACACAACCTAAACCCCTCTGAGCTATGCCGCCCCATCAGGGAGGTACACAGTGAAAACAAATAGAGAGTTTCAATCAACATCAGGACTAGTTAATTCTCTCCTCTGATCCTGACTGGCCCGGGTCTATAGGTCTGTTCTGCTGGGTGGGACGAGACAGAACGAGTTACAACTCATTTAAAGGGCATTAGGGATTCATGCCTGCACTCCAAGACTAAAAACAAACATTTGATATTTTAAAGGGGCAATCTAGGATTTGAAAAATAACATGGGCACACCCCGCCACTTGTCAACAGCAGAACAGTGGGAGGTCATGACTTGATGTTACAGTGAGCTTTAAAACGTCCCAGCAGAACAGTGGGAGGTCATGACTTGACGTTACAGTGAGCTTTAAAACGTCCCAGCAGAACAGTGGGAGGTCATGACTTGACGTTACAGTGAGCTTTTAAACGTCCCAGCAGAACAGTGGGAGGTCATGACTTGACGTTACAGTGAGCTTTAAAACGTCCCAGCAGAACAGTGGGAGCTCATGACTTGACGTTACAGTGAGCTTTTAAATACCCCCACAGACACTTTAATTCATTTTAAAAAAGTTTCAAAATCTGATATACATTTTCAGTTTGTTATTGCTGTGTTGCGGAGGCGAAGGAGACACATTACCCTACATTGCAAACATAAAACATGCATCTTAGATGGATGGGTTTGAATTAAACAGGTCCCTAGCTGGCCGTTGTAATGCACTGTGCTTGTTGTTAACTTCCAATGCAATCAGGAGTCATTGTCCCAGGCAGAGGAGTGCACAACACAGGGAAACAGAAATTAACTTGGTTTAGACTTAAGCCTAAATATCTCAAGAGGAATGTGATGTGAACCACTGAAACAGCCATCCTTGTTGGAGTGATTTAGCCAACACAAGCTCTCAGAATTAGACGTTCATCCATGTTTCTCAAATGTCAAATTTCAAAGTGTTTAAGATTAGGTTTAGGCATTAACTCCGAATTATTAAGGTTAGGGTTAAGGTTAGGCATTCACTCTGAAATCTTAAGGTTAGGCATTCACTCTGAAATCTTAAGGTTAATATTAACTCTGAAATCTTAAGGTCAGACATTAACTATGAAATCTTAAAGTTAGGCATTAAGATTTCAGAGTTAATGTCTAACCTTAAGATTTCAGAGTTAATATTAACCTTAAGGTTTCAGAGTTAAGGTTAGGCATTACAGTGGCTTGCGAAAGTATTCACCCCCGTTGGCATTTTTCCTATTTTGTTGCCTTACAACCTAGAATTAAAATGGATTTTTTTGGGGTTTGTATCATTTGATTTACACAACATGCCTACCACTTTGAAGATGCAAAATATTTTTTATTGTGAAACAAACAAGAAATAAGACAAAAAAACTGAAAACTTGAGCGTGCATAACTATTTGACTAGGCCATTCCAAGATATTTAAATGTTTCCCCTTAAACCACTCAAGTGTTGCTTTAGCAGTATGCTTAGGGTCATTGTCCCGCTGGAAGGTGAACCTCCGTCCCAGTCTCAAACTTCTGGAAGACTGAAACAGGTTTCCCTCATTCCTTAAATTCTGACCAGTTTCCCAGTCCCTGCCGATGAAAAACATCCCCACAGCATGATGCTGCCACCACCACCATGCTTCACTGTGGGGATGGTGTTCTCGGGGTGATGAGAGGTGTTGGGTTTGCGCCAGACATAGCGTTTTCCTTAATGGCCAAAAAGCTCAATTTTAGTCTCCATATGTTTGGGAAGTCTCCCACATGCCTTTTGGCGAACACAAAACATGTTTGCTTATTTTTTTCTTTAAGCAATGGCTTTTTTCTGGCCACTCTTCCGTAAAGCCCAGCTCTGTGAAGTGTACGGCTTAAAGTGGTCCTATGGACAGATACCCCGATCTCCGCTGTGGAGCTTTGCAGCTCCTTCAGGGTTATCTTTGGTCTCTTTGTTGCCTCTCTGATTAATGCCCTCCTTGCCTTGTCCATGAGTTTTGGTGGGCGGCCCTCTCTTGGCCGGTTTGTTGTGGTGCCATATTCTTTCCATTTTTTTATAATGTATTTAATGGTGCTCTGTGGGATGTTCAAAGTTTTGGATATTTTTTTATAACCCAACCCTGATCTGTACTTCTCCACAACTTTGTCCCTGACCTGTTTGGAGAGGTCCTTGGTCTTCATGGTGCTGCTTGCTTGGTGGTGCCCCTTGCTTAGTGGTGTTGCAGACTCTGGGGCCTTTCAGAACAGGTGTATATATACTGAGATCATGTGACAGATCGTGTGACACTTAGATTGCACACAGGTGGACTTTATTTAACTAATTATGTGACTTCTGAAGGTATTTGGTTGCACCAGATCTTATTTAGGGGCTTCATAGTAAAGGGGGTGAATACATATGCACACACCACTTTTCCGTTATTTATTTATTCACATTTTTTCAAGTTATTTTTTTCATTTCACTTCACCAATTTGGACTATTTTGTGTATGTCCATTACATGAAATCCAAATAAAAATCAATTTAAATTACAGGTTGTAATGCAACAAAATAGGAAAAACACTAAGGGGGATGAATACTTTTGCAAGGCACTGTAACTCCGAATGGTTAAGGTTAGGGTTAAGGTTTAGTATAGGCTTGAAACAAAAATCTCAAACACAACTTTCTATCGCTGGATTGGAACATGCAACCTTAAGCACCAGCGACTGATGCTTACTGAAACCTTCTTGAAGGTAACAGCACTCACTGTTGCCCCTAGTGGCCGGTTTCCACGTCATCTCCCGACGTCCTCAGACATGGATGGACGTCTAATACTGACTTGTATCACGGGTGACCTGGCTGGATTTAGCTAGCCTTAGCAGTGGCATTGAGTATGTAGGTCACACAGTCCTTGCAGCCTGTCGATGATTTGTTAATGACCTGTCTGCCTGCACTCTGCAGCAGCCAGTCAGCCAGTCAGGTGACTCCCAGGGGCTCCCAGGCCCTCTCCCTGCCCTGCCCAGTGCTGTACTCCTGCCCTGGGCTAACTCTGTGCGTGTGTCTGCACTGGGCCCTGCACCGCTCTACTCTGTCTGCATTCCAGACGGCCAGATTCCATCATCAAGATGAGCTGATAACCACAGCCAGGGGATGAGGAGGCCAGGGGAGGGGAGCCACAACACTCACTAGCAGGTACACACACTGAGCACACACACACACACTCATAACCTGTTCACAGTGCATAATCATGGACCCACCCATCCACAAAGGCAGGCGCGCACACACACACACACACACACACACACACTCACTAATTGCTTTCACTCACCCACGCAGTCAGGAACACACACACACACACACACACACACACCCTATGATGACACACTCAAACACCCACACACATGCTTTCATAGTCACAGTGTACTTCGCCTGTTGTGACCTTATACTGTCACCTACACAGAAACCACTCCTACTAGGAGTTAACCTCTACATTAACATATTAACATATTCACTCAGTCAGTCACTAGGAGTTAACCTCTACATTAACATATTAACATATTCACTCAGTCAGTCACTAGGAGTTAACCTCTACATTAACATATTAACATATTCACTCAGTCAGTCACTAGGAGTTAACCTCTACATTAACATATTAACATATTCACTCAGTCAGTCACTAGGAGTTAACCTCGACATTAACATATTCACTCAGTCAGTCACTGGGAGTTAACCTCTACATTAACATATTCACTCAGTCAGTCACTGGGAGTTAACCTCCACATTTACATATTCACTCAGTCAGTCACTGGGAGTTAACCTCTACATTAACATATTAACATATTCACTCAGTCAGTCACTAGGAGTTAACCTCGACATTAACATATTCACTCAGTCAGTCACTGGGAGTTAACCTCGACATTAACATATTCACTCAGTCAGTCACTGGGAGTTAACCTCCACATTTACATATTCACTCAGTCAGTCACTAGGAGTTAGCCTCGACATTAACATATTTACTCAGTCAATCACTAGGATTTATCCTCTACATTAACATATTAATATATTCACTCAGTCAGTCACTAGGAGTTAACCTCGACATTAACATATTCACTCAGTCAGTCACTGGGAGTTAACCTCGACATTAACATATTAATATATTCACTCAGTCAGTCACTAGGAGTTAACCTCGACATTAACATATTCACTCAGTCAGTCACTGGGAGTTAACCTCGACATTAACATATTAATATATTCACTCAGTCAGTCACTAGGAGTTAACCTCGACATTAACATATTCACTCAGTCAGTCACTGGGAGTTAACCTCGACATTAACATATTAATATATTCACTCAGTCAGTCACTAGGAGTTAACCTCGACATTAACATATTCACTCAGTCAGTCACTGGGAGTTAACCTCGACATTAACATATTAATATATTCACTCAGTCAGTCACTGGGAGTTAACCTCTACATTTACATATTCAGTCAGTCACTAGGAGTTAACCTCCACATTTACATATTCAGTCAGTCACTAGGAGTTAACCTCTACATTTACATATTCAGTCAGTCACTAGGAGTTAACCTCTACATTTACATATTCAGTCAGTCACTGGGAGTTAACCTCTACATTTACATATTCAGTCAGTCACTAGGAGTTAGCCTCGACATTTACATATTCAGTCAGTCACTAGGAGTTAACCTCCACATTTACATATTCAGTCAGTCACTAGGAGTTAACCTCCACATTTACATATTCAGTCAGTCACTAGGAGTTAACCTCTACATTTACATATTCAGTCAGTCACTAGGAGTTAACCTCTACATTTACATATTCAGTCAGTCACTAGGAGTTAACCTCTACATTTACATATTCACTCAGTCACTAGGAGTTAACCTTCACATTTACATATTCACTCAGTCACTAGGAGTTAACCTTCACATTTACATATTCAGTCAGTCACTAGGAGTTAACCTCCACATTTACATATTCAGTCAGTCACTAGGAGTTAACCTTCACATTTACATATTCAGTCAGTCACTAGGAGTTAACCTCTACATTTACATATTCAGTCAGTCACTAGGAGTTAACCTCTACATTTACATATTCAGTCAGTCACTAGGAGTTAACCTCTACATTTACATATTCACTCAGTCACTAGGAGTTAACCTCCACATTTACATATTCAGTCAGTCACTAGGAGTTAACCTCTACATTTACATATTCACTCAGTCACTAGGAGTTAACCTCTACATTTACATATTCACTCAGTCACTAGGAGTTAACCTCTACATTTACATATTCACTCAGTCACTAGGAGTTAACCTCTACATTTACATATTCACTCAGTCACTAGGAGTTAACCTCTACATTTACATATTCACTCAGTCACTAGGAGTTAACCTCTACATTTACATATTCAGTCAGTCACTGGGAGTTAACCTCCACATTTACATATTCACTCAGTCACTAGGAGTTAACCTCTACATTTACATATTCAGTCAGTCACTAGGAGTTAACCTCTACATTTACATATTCAGTCAGTCACTAGGAGTTAACCTCTACATTTACATATTCAGTCAGTCACTAGGAGTTAACCTCTACATTTACATATTCAGTCAGTCACTAGGAGTTAACCTCTACATTTACATATTCACTCAGTCACTAGGAGTTAACCTCTACATTTACATATTCATTCAGTCACTGGGAGTTAACCTTCACATGTAAAAACATATTCACTCAGAGTCAGACCCACTTAAATACCACAATGAGGCTACGAACACATTTTACAGTGTATTAGGCCTGGGGTCAATTCCATTTGAACATAGTCATTCGTGCAAATCCCAACCTCACACAGTTGAGCCCTGCCTGGGGGACTAAGGCCTGGAGTAGAAAAGCTAGAGGCTAGGCGGTAGGCGTGGGTAGGTCGTAAAGACACAACAGCGATACTCAACCAAAGAAATGACCCCTGACCTCTAGCTTCTCCCTGTCACGTCAAGAAGGGAGGGTGGGAGGGTGGGAGGGAGAAAGCCAGGAGTTAGGGAGAGCAGCCAGGATGGAGGGAGAAAGCCAGGATGGAGGGAGAGCAGCCAGGATGGAGGGAGAAAGCCAGGATGGAGGGAGAGCAGCCAGGATGGAGGGAGAGCAGCCAGGATGGAGGGAGAGCAGCCAGGATGGAGGGAGAGCAGCCAGGATGGAGGGGGGGTCGAAGCAGCATTCATTATTGTATTGCAGGCAAGCAACAAGAACAGGGTCGACATGATGGATTTTCACAAGCACCCTCCTCTCAGACACCCCTGCAGACAGGCAGGCAGGTCTCCTCCTACAGACTAGGGCTCAAATGGCACACTATTCCCTATGTAGTGCACTCCTTTTGACAAGAGCCCTATGGGTCCTGGTCAAACGTAGTGTAGTACATAGGGCAGTGGTTCCCAACTCCAGTCCTCCAATACCCCAACAGTGGTTCCCAACTCCAGTCCTCCAATACCCCAACAGTGGTTCCCAACTCCAGTCCTCCAATACCCCAACAGTGTTTCCCAACTCCAGTCCTCCAATACCCCAACAGTGGTTCCCAACTCCAGTCCTCCAATACCCCAACAGTGTTTCCCAACTCCAGTCCTCCACTACCCCAACAGTGGTTCCCAACTCCAGTCCTCCAGTCCTCCAGTACCCCAACAGTGGTTCCCAACTCCAGTCCTCCAGTCCTCCACTACCCCAACAGTGTTTCCCAACTCCAGTCCTCCAGTCCTCCACTACCCCAACAGTGTTTCCCAACTCCAGTCCTCCAGTACCCCAACAGTGTTTCCCAACTCCAGTCCTCCAATACCCCAACAGTGTTTCCCAACTCCAGTCCTCCAGTACCCCAACAGTGGTTCCCAACTCCAGTCCTCCAGTACCCCCCTCAGCACACATTGTTGTTGTAGCCCTGGACAAGCACAGCTGATTCAACTTTTCAACTAATCATCAAGCCCTTGATGAGTTGAATCAGGTGTTAAGGTTTGGTATATGTGTGCTCAGGGGGGTAGTGGAGGACTGGAGTTGGGAACCACTGTTGGGGATACTGGAGGACTGGAGTTGGGAAACACTGTTGGGGTATTGGAGGACTGGAGTTGGGAACCACTGTTGGGGTATTGGAGGACTGGAGTTGGGAAACACTGTTGGGGTATTGGAGGACTGGAGTTGGGAAACACTGTTGGGGATACTGGAGGACTGGAGTTGGGAAACACTGTTGGGGTATTGGAGGACTGGAGTTGGGAACCACTGTTGGGGTATTGGAGGACTGGAGTTGGGAACCACTGTTGGGGTATTGGAGGACTGGAGTTGGGAAACACTGCCCTATGGAATAGGGTGTCATTTGGGACACAAACTACAGGGCTACTGGGTCTCTACTGGGTCTCTACTGGGTTTCTACTGGGTCTCTACTGGGTCTCTACTGGGTTTCTACTGGGTCTCTACTGGGTCTCTACTGGGTCTCTGGGCCACAGGGGCTTTAGTCTGGCTGACCTGGCAGGAATGAAGGGTCAGTTGGTTACCAGGTTTGATGGGGGCAGGGTGTGTGTGTGTGTGTGTGTGTGTGTGTGGCAGGGGGCAGGGTGTTATGGCAGCCATCTATGTTCTGATCAATAAACAAACAGAACCTCTGACCCTTGACCTGTAGCCTACACTGTGTGGGTGTCAGGCAAGTAGCGGTGGGAAGTTTGACTCTTTTTACTGACTCGGCTCTTTTCAAATTCTATATTTTGACTGATTTCGTTCATTTGATTCAGTAATGCCCAGAGCGTGCAGGACTCCCTAACTGCGAACGATGAATTAAAAACTAAAAAGACTCATGATTCTACAAGCCTCTCGTTCACCATAGGCGGTTATTGGAGCTGTCATCTGTGACTGAGACTTACAAAAAGTGTGCTTCAAACAATCTACATTTGTGATTGCTAGGTGTACACATAAGAGTATTTCTTGATACCTTTGAAATGAGGTCTAGTTGCGGCCGCAACCGGACTAGATTGTGAACAACTTGACTGCTGCAAGGGAGATAAGTACATATAATTTGCGAACTGCAGCAGCCCCCCAAGCAATTAGTTCTCGAGTTTGTTGAGAAGAGGTAAGCTGTATAGGCTATGTTTTGGTTCTTTTGGAGCTGTGTCCATTGATAATTCTATAATAAATTACATTCATTCTTGCACAATGAGATCAATGATCAGTTCTAAACATGTATTTTACTTCTCTATTCTGCATGCAACATGATCTATTTTCCTGCACATATAATAGACAGTTGGTGGACGGAGCACGTCTCTGGAGCCGCGCTGAGCTGGAGAAGCACGTTTTCAAAAATGAATCATAACTCTCGAGTCAGTAAAAAGAGTCGTTCAAAAAAGAGCGAATCATTCGCGAACTGCACATCACTACAGACGAGGTCACTGCACAACTATGCTAGTCCAGGTTTCTATAGTTGTCCTGCACTGATTCACGCTAGTACTACAGATAAATCAATATAATGTGAGCAAATACTTCAATTCGAAAGAAAAAAAAAAAAATTCTCACTGAATGAGCTCACTGAAGTATGAAATATCTGTTAGCGGTAAGAAAGAAAAACAGTTAAAGACGGGAACGTGAATGGACTTAACTTTTCTGTCACTTCTGATAGCATTTTATTGAGCTTAAAACAAATGCACTGGAGAGTTGAGGGAGTCGAGTTGTCTGGCACGAGGGTTAGGTCTGTAAATGTCTAACAAGTTTAGGAATCCAGCGTAGGGCCAACAGCCCTTAACAAAGTGGAAACTGGAAACTTCACACACAAATGGGGAATTGTGTGTGAGAGGTGTGTGTAGTTTTTGTACTGTGAGGTGTGTGTTGTGTGAGAGGTGTGTGTTGTGTGAGATGTGTGTATTGTGTGAGGTGTGTGTATTGTGTGAGGTGTGTGTATTGTGTGAGGTGTGTGTTGTGTGAGAGGTGTGTGTTGTGTGAGGTGTGTGTAACGTGTAAACAGATGCAGTTTCCAAAAACAATAAGGAACAGTATCTGAGTTTAACCAATCGTTGACTGTGGAGTTCAACTCTATTGTCTTCTTTACTCTCTGACCAGGTTCACTTACTGAACAACTCTCCTCTCTGACCATGTTCACTTACTGAACAACTCTCCTCTCTGACCAGGTTCACTTACTGAACAACTCTCCTCTATGACTCTCCTCTCAATAGTTGAACAGGTCTGTCCTACTATTTTAACTGGTGTTAGGAACTCCTAGGGAGGGAGCGGTCAGAGGTCGTCTCTGTGTGTGTAATTAGTTGACTAATAGCTCTGAGGAGAGCCGTAGACCTCCTACTTGATTTCCCCAGGCTGCCCTTCAGCTCTGTAGAACTCACCAGTCAACAGAGTCAACTACACTTCAGCTCTGTAGAACTCTCCAGTCAACGGAGTCAACTACACTTCAGCTCTGTAGAACTCCGCAGTCAACGGAGTCAACTACGCTTCAGCTCTGTAGAACTCTCCAGTCAACGGAGTCAACTACACTTCAGCTCTGTATAACTCCCCAGTCAACGGAGTCAACTACACTTCAGCTCTGTAGAACTCTCAGTCAACAGAGTCAACTACACTTCAGCTCTATAGAACTCCCCAGTCAACGGAGTCAACTACACTTCAGCTCTGTAGAACTCCCCAGTCAACAGAGTCAACTACACTTCAGCTCTGTAGAACTCCCAAGTCAACAGAGTCAACTACACTTCAGCTCTGTAGAACTCCCAAGTCAACAGAGTCAACTACACTTCAGCTCTGTAGAACTCCCCAGTCAACGGAGTCAACTACACTTCAGCTCTGTAGAACTCTCCAGTCAACGGAGTCAACTACACTTCAGCTCTGTAGAACTCCCCAGTCAACGGAGTCAACTACGCTTCAGCTCTGTAGAACTCTCCAGTCAACGGAGTCAACTACACTTCAGCTCTGTATAACTCCCCAGTCAACGGAGTCAACTACACTTCAGCTCTGTAGAACTCTCCAGTCAACGGAGTCAACTACACTTCAGCTCTGTAGAACTCCCCAGTCAACGGAGTCAACTACACTTCAGCTCTGTAGAACTCTCCAGTCAACGGAGTCAACTACACTTCAGCTCTGTAGAACTCCCCAGTCAACGGAGTCAACTACGCTTCAGCTCTGTAGAACTCTCCAGTCAACGGAGTCAACTACACTTCAGCTCTGTATAACTCCCCAGTCAACGGAGTCAACTACACTTCAGCTCTGTAGAACTCTCAGTCAACAGAGTCAACTACACTTCAGCTCTATAGAACTCCCCAGTCAACGGAGTCAACTACACTTCAGCTCTGTAGAACTCCCCAGTCAACAGAGTCAACTACACTTCAGCTCTGTAGAACTCCCAAGTCAACAGAGTCAACTACACTTCAGCTCTGTAGAACTCCCCAGTCAACGGAGTCAACTACGCTTCAGCTCTGTAGAACTCTCCAGTCAACGGAGTCAACTACACTTCAGCTCTGTATAACTCCCCAGTCAACGGAGTCAACTACACTTCAGCTCTGTAGAACTCCCCAGTCAACAGAGTCAACTACACTTCAGCTCTGTAGAACTCCCCAGTCAACGGAGTCAACTACACTTCAGCTCTGTAGAACTCCCCAGTCAACAGAGTCAACTACACTTCAGCTCTGTAGAACTACCGCTGGTCAGGAGAAACTACCGCTGGTCAGGAGAAACTACACAGCTGGTCAGGAGAAACTACACAGCTGGTCAGGAGAAACTACCGCTGGTCAGGAGAAACTACACAGCTGGTCAGGAGAAACTACACAGCTGGTCAGGAGAAACTACACAGCTGGTCAGGAGAAACTACACAGCTGGTCAGGAGAAACTACAGCTGGTCAGGAGAAACTACACCGCTGTTCAGGAGAAACTACACCGCTGTTCAGGAGAAACTACACCGCTGTTCAGGAGAGTGTGTGCGCGTGTGTACTGTAGGCTAGTTATGATGACTAAAGGCCATGTAGAGTCTCTCCCCCGCACCGTCAGATCGGCAGCTCTGCCAGATAAAAACTCTAAAGAATGTTGTCATTACAGAGAGACCAGGGTGTGGACCCTACTCTGACTGACTGATGTGGATTCCCGCCTGCTGCTACTCTCTCCTTTCCCACTCTTTCTTTCTCTCGCTCTCTCCTTTTGCTCTCTCTCTCTCTCTCTCTTCTCCCACGCGCTCTTCTCGCTGCCGCCAATCTCTGACTCACCCCATTTGCATGCTGGGAGCTCTCCAGGGTCGCCAGGGGTCAGCCTTAGTCTTGAGTCCCAAATGGCACCCTATTCCCTATGTGTAATGCACCATATAGTGAGTAGGGTGCCATTTGGGACTTATGTAAAATAACATTTAGTCGTTCTAGCTGTGGATTTCTAATGATATAAACCTACTGCTGGAAACTGTGAGACAGGAATGGGCTTCTTAGCTAGGTAGCGCTGCGGACCAGAGAGTGCAGAGAGCACCCCCAATCCGAATGGACAAGCCACTCATAGGCATTATATAGGGTGCCATTTGGGATGCAGGACTTGTGTTTAGTGTTTAAAACAATCCATTGTGAAGGGTGGGTGGTTATTGGTTAGGCTATATAGGCCTGTGGATGCAGCAGAGAGGCTTTTTTCAGAGGGAAAGTAAAATAGTCATTTTTCATCACAGGAGCGGATAGAGGAGCGATTGAAAAGCCCACTTGACTTTAGTTTAATGCATCACATGGCACAAAGCAACACTTGGGATATTAACAGGTTGCTAATGCACAGCATAGGGATTGTTTTTAGGTTTGAGTAGAGTGCTCAAAGTGCATGCAAATATGAACATGAACAGACGTTAGTGAGAAAGTTAGTGAGAATATTAACTACCACTGGACAGACAGAGAAATATGACCTACCGCTGGACAGACAGGAGTCTACAGTGCATCATTTGCATTTTACATTTACATTTTTGTCATTTAGCAGATGCTCTTATCCAGAGCGACTTCCAGTTAGCGAGTGGATACATTTACATTTACATTTTAGTCATTTAGCAGACGCTCTTATCCAGAGCGACTTACAGTTAGTGAGTGCATACATAATTTTTTTATTTTTTCATACTAGCCCCCCGTGGGAAGCGAACCCACAACTCTACCAACTGAGCTACATCCCAGCCGGCCATTCCCTCCCCTACCATGGACGACGCTGGGCCAATTGTGCGCCGCCCCATGGGTCTCCCGGTCGCGGCCGGCTACGACAGAGCCTGGATTCGAACCAGGATCTCTAGTGGCACAGCTAGCACTGCGATGCAGTGCCTTAGACCACTGCGCCACTCGGGATACATTTTCCAACCCACAACCATGGCGTTGCAAGCGCCTTGCTCTACCAACAGACACGCGTTTGAACCTCAATGGTCGAGTCTTAACCCACACCTTAGCTATTGAAGAATTCCATCCAAACCGCTATTTTCAAAAATAGTTTTTCAGACATCTTGGTGAGAAAGTTACAATGGCACAGACATAGACAGGAGTCTTGTTACAATGGGACAGACAGAGACAGGAGTCTTGTTACAATGGGACAGACAGAGACAGGAGTCTTGTGGTGGATCTGCATTCTCAGATGCTCAGCGTTTAAACTTCAGTGGTTGGACCTTGACTAGTAGCATTCCATCCATAGTATAATGCCATTTTCAAAGAGTTTTCTCCATAGCACCCTATAAGTAACCTAATCCCATGCACTGTCAAGGCAGGTCAAAACCCTTTAATTACTGACAACAAGACCTCAATTTAGCGGATACAAAGTTCCACCACCAGCAGCCTAATCGATGCATCTATTCATGTAACTAGATGTAGTCCCACCAGCAGCAGCCTAACTGATGTATCTATTCATGTAACTAGATGTTACGCGGTCCCTTGGTGCCATCTCATGTCCTCCTACTGCTGCTGACGAGGCATGTTCTGCAAAGCAGAAATGGACTATGGTTGTGTGTGCCTATGGGCCCTGGTCAAAAGTAGTGCCCTATGTAGTGAATAGGGTTCCCCATTTGGGACGCAACGTAAGCATAGGCCCACTGCAGCTACGGTCTGGTCCATGGGAGCCTTTCATCGTGTGTTCTTCTCAGGAGATACAGTCTCTTAGAGGAGACGGTCTGACTAACACACTGTCAATGTTCTCTCCTCTCTGAGACACTCAGTAATTACAACAGAGATTTACTTCACGCTGATTCACTTAGTGGTATAATGAGATGGTCCATATATCAGTTATATGAAGGGTGAGGTCTACTGGACTGTCAACAGGGTTGTGTTCAGTAGGACAAACTGTAGCAAAGGGTTTTTCAACAGATAACAAAACGACTGTTCCCTATTGGACAAACTGTGCAGATAGTACCTCCCAGTTTCACTCTGTTTCGGGACGTTTTCTCCCCGTTTCTTGCCTACTGAATATGATCCTGTAGTCTACTCCTCCACTAACAGAACATCATTCACATCATGCCACATGGGGAAATGTGGAGCAACATGGAGCGAATTAACATATACTTCTCTATCAGGAGATATGAATGAGGGAGGACTGGATGAGGGAGATGCAGAGATTAAAACATCTCATGAAGCATATTTCTATCTCACAGGTCATATACAATAGAATAACTCCAATGCCTGATATCGGAATAATTGCAAAGCAAAGCCATTGTTGTGAGCATGGGTTATTTAGAAAGGAATTCAAAAACAAGAACCTTGGGTCATAAACTCTGTACTGAGTGGTTAAGCGTTGATAATGCCATAGTATTACCATGTAACTAGTGGGTATGATAAGTGCCTCTTCATAAAATAGATAGTTTGATAAGGGCAGCACATAGTACACTGCAACAAGTACAGTCCGCCCACTACTGTCCTCCCTCTCTCCCTCCCTCCCTCCCGAAATTCTTCCTCACACAGGCGCCGTCGCCCAGGCAACCCGCAATCCCATCAAGACCAGCTGGTCTGTAGAGGGGAGGGGCGTCCCTTAACCCCCCCCCCTGCCCTCCTGAACTTTTGTATCACTTCAAACGGGAGTTTACTTTAACTCCCACACCATTTTCACTCGGGACGGACGGACGAGTGAGCGAGGGAGCGAGGGAATTGAGGGGTTAAAAGTGCACTCTGCCCTGCGACCAGGAGTAGAGGGAGGGAGGGTCTAAGGGCTCTTGGCCTCCTACGTTTTGTTTTAGTCCTCTGTATAACGTTGAAATGTGTAGAGTAGAAAAAGGCAAATGAGAGAAATACTGTGAAGTCATGTTCTGTGATTTGGTTTAACTGCCAAGTATCACCTTAAATGAGAATGGATGATTCATTACACTCTCAGTATTCAAGTATAACAAAATAATACTATAACAAAAAATCTGTCCCCAAAAATTTTTATTCCTTAGAAGATCAAAGATTAGCTGCATAGGTTAGGTGTAGTGACAGAGAAACGGTAACATATGTACATTTTAACATTTGAGTTAGTAAGCAGATGCTCTTATCCAGAGCAACTTTGCTCCTGTAAGTCGCTCTGGATAAGAGCGTCTGCTAAATGACAAAAAAAAAATATATATATATATATATATATATAAAATATAAAAAACTTCCAGTTGGTGCATTCATCTTAAGACCGCTAGGTGAGACAACCACACATCACAGGCATAGTAACACAGTGAATCACAACAGATCTTCTAAGCCTAGTCTCATCTACAGCATCCTGGGAAATGGTCCCATGGAGCCAGGAAGAAGATCTACAGCATCCTGGGAAATGGTCCCATGGAGCCAGGAAGAAGATCTACAGTATCCTGGGAAATGGTCCCATGGAGCCAGGAAGAAGCTCTACAGCATCCTGGGAAATGGTCCCATGGAGCCAGGAAGAAGATCTACAGCATCCTGGGAAATGGTCCCATGGAGCCAGGAAGAAGCTCTACAGTATCCTGGGAAATGGTCCCATGGAGCCAGGAAGAAGATCTACAGTATCCTGGGAAATGGTCCCATGGAGCCAGGAAGAAGCTCTGCAGCATCCTGGGAAATGGTCCCATGGAGCCAGGAAGAAGCTCTACAGCATCCTGGGAAATGGTCCCATGGAGCCAGGAAGAAGATCTACAGCATCCTGGGAAATGGTCCCATGGAGCCAGGAAGAAGCTCTACAGTATCCTGGGAAATGGTCCCATGGAGCCAGGAAGAAGCTCTACAGTATGCTGGGAAATGGTCCCATGGAACCAGGAAGAAGCCAAGCTCTTAAACACAGTGACGTGCTGTTAACAGAGCAGTGTGTGTTTACTCTTGGTATGTAATGTGGCTTTACATTGCAGCTGAGAGTGAAATGGGAGGCAGAGAACAGACTCAGAAAGGTCAGTAATGTGCTACGCTCTTGTTTTGTTTTTCAGAGAGAGGGAGGGAGAGATTTAGAGAGGGAAAGAAGGGGGAGAGAGGGGGAGGGAGGGAGAGAGAGGGAAAGAAGGGGGAGAGAGGGGGAGGGAGAGTTTTAGAGAGGGAAAGAAGGGGGAGAGAGAGAGAGAGGGAGGGAGGGAGAGAGAGGGAAAGAAGGGGGAGAGAGGGGGAGGGAGAGTTTTAGAGAGGGAAAGAAGAGAGAGAGAGGGAGGGAGGGAGAGAGAAAAGCACTGAGCCTGTGTCACAAATACAGTCATCTAACACAGATCAGTGAAGTTGCTGAGAAGAGGGAGGGAGGGAGGTGTGGCCCTTTTGACCTTTCCACCATTGACCCAGTGAGAATCAGCAGGAGATGTAGGCTGACCTGAACACACACACACACACACACACACACACACACACACACACACACACAGAGAGTACAAACACCTTACCCTGCTGAAAGCCCAACCCACACAGCTTAAACCACATTAACCTGCTGAAAGCCCAACCCACACAGCTTAAACCACATTACCCTGCTGAAAGCCCAACCCACACAGCTTAAACCACATTAACCTGCTGAAAGCCCAACCCACACAGCTTAAACCACATTACCCTGCTGAAAGCCCAACCCACACAGCTTAAACCACATTACCCTGCTGAAAGCCCAACCCACACAGCTTAAACCACATTACCCTGCTGAAAGCCCAACCCACACAGCTTAAACCACATTACCCTGCTGAAAGCCCAACCCACACAGCTTAAACCACATTACCCTGCTGAAAGCCAAACCCACACAGCTCGAACCACATTACCCTGCTGAAAGCTCAACCCAAACAGCTTAAACCACATTACCCTGCTGAAAGCCCAACCCACACAGCTCCGCACCACATTACCCTGCTGAAAGCCCAACCCACACAGCTTAAACCACATTAACCTGCTGAAAACCAACCCACACAGCTCCGCACCACATTACCCTGCTGAAAGCCCAACCCACACAGCTTAAACCACATTACCCTGCTGAAAGCCCAACCCACACAGCTTAAACCACATTACCCTGCTGAAAGCTCAACCCACACAGCTTAAACCACATTACCCTGCTGAAAGCCAAACCCACACAGCTTAAACCACATTACCCTGCTGAAAGCCCAACCCACACAGCTTAAACCACATTACCCTGCTGAAAACCAACCCACACAGCTCAAACCACATTACCCTGCTGAAAGCCCAACCCACACAGCTTAAACCACATTACCCTGCTGAAAGCCCAACCCACACAGCTTAAACCACATTACCCTGCTGAAAGCTCAACCCACACAGCTTAAACCACATTACCCTGCTGAAAGCCCAACCCACACAGCTTAAACCACATTACCCTGCTGAAAGCCCAACCCACACAGCTTAAACCACATTACTCTGCTGAAAGCCCAACCCACACAGCTTAAACCACATTACCCTGCTGAAAGCCCAACCCACACAGCTCGAACCACATTACCCTGCTGAAAGCCCAACCCACACAGCTTAAACCACATTACCCTGCTGAAAGCCCAACCCACACAGCTTAAACCACATTACCCTGCTGAAAGCCCAACCCACACAGCTTTCCAGACGCCATTTAACTGGGAGGATACGCACACAGACAGCAAGCTAAGCCAATGGTGTAGTACAATGTTTGGCTCACAAAAGGCACAGACTGAGATTGAGTTCAGAGAGACAGCTAACTTACACACAACAGCAAGCAAAGACGTGCAATGATGCTGCTGTTTGCTTCAGAGAAAAGCAAAGAGATTGGAGAGAGAGGCCGCTAGCTAGCAAAATGTGTCAATTCTCAGGGAGAGTGTGTGGTGTGGTGTTGTGTGTGTGAGTGGAGGAGAAGGCCAAAGGGCACGGAGTGAGAAAATGAATAATACAGTGGCAACAAGTCCCAGATGTAGGCACTTTATCTCACTATGCTATCAAACAGACATATCACACACATTAACCACTGAACCACCACTGGTCATGGAGGGAGGGAGGCACCGGCCTGATGAAAGACAAAGGGGACAAGCTGTCTAGTAAAGAAACTCCCAGTCAGGTCTAGAGCTGGGTGGAGGGTGGAGGGGCTAGGGCTGGGTAGAGGGTGGAGGGGCTAGGGCTGGGTGGAGGGTGGAGGGGCTAGGGCTGGGTAGAGGGTGGAGGGGCTAGGGCTGGGTGGAGGATGGAGGGGCTAGGGCTGGGTAGAGGGTTGAGGGGCTAGGGCTGGGTAGAGGGTGGAGGGGCTAGGGCTGGGTAGAGGGTGGAGGGGCTAGGGGCTGGGTAGAGGGTGGAGGGGCTAGGGCTGGTTAGAGGGTGGAGGGGCTAGGGGCTGGGTAGAGGGTGGAGGGGCTAGGGGCTGGGTAGAGGGTGGAGGGGCTAGGGGCTGGGTGGAGGGTGGAGGGGCTAGGGCTGGGTAGAGGGTGGAGGGGCTAGGGCTGGGTAGAGGGTGGAGGGGCTAGGGGCTAGGGCTGGGTAGAGGGTGGAGGGGCTAGGGCTGGGTAGAGGGTGGAGGGTGGAGGGGCTAGGGCTGGATAGAGGGTGGAGGGGCTAGGGCTGGGTAGAGGGTGGAGGGGCTAGGGCTGGGTGGAGGGGCTAGGGCTGGGTAGAGGGTGGAGGGGCTAGGGCTGGGTAGAGGGTGGAGGGGCTAGGGGCTAGGGCTGGGTAGAGGGTGGAGGGGCTAGGGCTGGGTAGAGGGTGGAGGGTGGAGGGGCTAGGGCTGGGTAGAGGGTGGAGGGGCTAGGGCTGGGTGGAGGGTGGAGGGGCTAGGGCTGGGTAGAGGGTGGAGGGGCTAGGGCTGGGTAGAGGGTGGAGGGGCTAGGGGCTAGGGGCTGGGTAGAGGGTGGAGGGGCTAGGGCTGGGTAGAGGGTGGAGGGTGGAGGGGCTAGGGCTGGGTAGAGGGTGGAGGGGCTAGGGCTGGGTGGAGGGTGGAGGGGCTAGGGCTGGGTAGAGGGTGGAGGGGCTAGGGGCTAGGGCTGGGTAGAGGGTGGAGGGGCTAGGGGCTAGGGCTGGGTAGAGGGTGGAGGGCCTAGGGCTGGGTGAAGGGTGGAGGGGCTAGGGCTGGGTAGAGGGTGGAGGGGCTAGGGGCTAGGGCTGGGTAGAGGGTGCAGGGGCTAGGGCTGGGTAGAGGGTGGAGGGGCTAGGGCTGGGTAGAGGGTGGAGGGGCTAGGGCTGGGTGGAGGGTGGAGGGGCTAGGGCTGGGTAGAGGGTGGAGGGGCTAGGGCTGGGTAGAGGGTGGAGGGGCTAGGGCTGGGTAGAGGGTGGAGGGGCTAGGGCTGGGTAGAGGGTGGAGGGGCTAGGGCTGGGTAGAGGGTGGAGGGGCTAGGGGCTAGGGCTGGGTAGAGGGTGGAGGGGCTAGGGCTGGGTAGAGGGTGGAGGGGCTAGGGCTGGGTGGAGGGTGGAGGGGCTAGGGCTGGGTAGAGGGTGGAGGGGCTAGGGCTGGGTAGAGGGTGGAGGGGCTATGGGCTAGGGCTGGGTAGAGGGTGGAGGGGCTAGGGCTGGGTAGAGGGTGGAGGGTGGAGGGGCTAGGGCTGGGTTGAGGGTGGAGGGGCTAGGGCTGGGTTGAGGGTGGAGGGGCTAGGGCTGGGTAGAGGGTGGAGGGGCTAGGGCTGGGTGGAGGGTGGAGGGGCTAGGGCTGGGTAGAGGGTGGAGGGGCTAGGGGCTAGGGCTGGGTGGAGGGTGGAGGGGCTAGGGCTGGGTGGAGGGTGGAGGGGCTAGGGCTGGGTGGAGGGGCTAGGGCTGGGTGGAGGGTGGAGGGGCTAGGGCTGGGTAGAGGGTGGAGAGGCTAGGGCTGGGTAGAGGGTGGAGGGGCTAGGGGCTAGGGATGGGTAGAGGGTGGAGGGGCTAGGGGCTAGGGCTGGGTAGAGGGTGGAGGGGCTAAGGCTGGGTGAAGGGTGGGGGGCTAGGGCTGGGTAGAGGGTGGAGGGGCTAGGGCTGGGTAGAGGGTGGAGGGGCTAGGGCTGGGTAGAGGGTGGAGGGGCTAGGGTCTGGGTAGAGGGTGGAGGGGCTAGGGCTGGTAGAGGGTGGAGGGGCTAGGGCTGGGTAGAGGGTGGAGGTTGGAGGGGCTAGGGCTGGGTGGAGGGTGGAGGGGCGAAGGCTGGGTGGAGGGTGGAGGGTGGAGGGTGGAGGGGCTAGGGCTGGGTGGAGGGTGGAGGGGCTAGGGCTGGGTAGAGGGTGGAGGGTGGAGGGGCTAGGGCTGGGTAGAGGGTGGAGGGTGGAGGGGCTAGGGCTGGGTAGAGGGTGGAGGGTCTAGAGCTGGGTGAAGGGTGGAGGGGCTAGGGCTGGGTAGAGGGTGGAGGGGCTAGGGGCTAGGGGCTAGGGCTGGGTAGAGGGTGGAGGGGCTAGGGCTGGGTAGAGGGTGGAGGGGCTAGGGCTGGGTGGAGGGTGGAGGGGCTAGGGCTGGGTAGAGGGCGGAGGGGCTAGGGGCTGGGTAGAGGGCGGAGGGGCTAGGGCTGGGTGGAGGGGCTGGGTAGAGGGTGGAGGTTGGAGGGGCTAGGGCTGGGTGGAGGGTGGAGGGGCGAGGGCTGGGTGGAGGGGCTAGGGCTGGGTGGAGGGTGGAGGGGCTAGGGCTGGGTAGAGGGTGGAGGGGCTAGGGCTGGTAGAGGGTGGAGGGGCTAGGGCTGGGTAGAGGGTGGATGGGCTAGGGCTGGGTAGAGGGTGGAGGGGCTAGGGCTGGGTAGAGGGCGGAGGGGCTAGGGCTGGGTGGAGGGGCTAGGGCTGGGTAGTGGGTGGAGGTTGGAGGGGCTAGGGCTGGGTGGAGGGTGGAGGGGCGAGGGCTGGGTGGAGGGTGGAGGTTGGAGGGGCTAGGGCTGGGTGGAGGGTGGAGGGGCTAGGGCTGGGTAGAGGGTGGAGGGGCTAGGGCTGGGTAGAGGGTGGAGGGGCTAGGTCTGGGTAGAGGGGCTAGGGCTGGGTAGAGGGTGGAGGGGCTAGGGCTGGGTAGAGGGTGGAGGGTGGAGGGGCTAGGGCTGGGTAGAGGGTGGAGGGGCTAGGGCTGGGTAGAGGGTGGAGGGGCTAGGGCTGGGTGGAGGGTGGAGGGGCTAGGGCTGGGTGGAGGATGGAGGGGCTAGGGCTGGGTGGAGGGGGTTGGGGTAGGGTGGAGGGAGTTGGAGTCAGGCAGAGAGACCGGCAGAGAGGGGCAGGGAGACGGGCAGGGAGACAGGCGGAGACAGGCAGAGAGACAGGCAGGGAGCCAAGCAGGGAGTCGGGCAGAGAGACAGGCAGAGAGACAGGCAGAGAGACAGGCAGAGAGGGTCAGGGAGACAAGTAGGGAGACAGGCAGAGAGGGGCAGGGAGACAAGTAGGGAGACAGGCAGAGAGAGACAGGCAGGGAGACAGGCAGAGAGAGACAGGCAGAGAGACAGGCAGAGAGACAGGCAGGGAGACGGGCAGAGAGACGGGCAGAGAGACAGGCAGGAAGACAAGCAGGGAGGGGCAGGCAGGGAGACAGGTAGGGAGACAGGCAGAGAGACAGGCAGGGAGACGGGCAGAGAGACAGGCAGGAAGACAAGCAGGGAGGGGCAGGCAGGTAGACAGGCAGAGAGACAGGCAGAGGGGGGCAGGGAGATAAGTAGGGAGACAGGCAGAGAGAGACAGGCAGAGAGACAGGCAGGAAGACAAGCAGGGAGGGGCAGGCAGGGAGACAGGCAGGGAGGGGCAGGCAGGGAGACAGGCAGAGAGACAGGCAGAGAGGGGCAGGGAGACAAGTAGGGA
This sequence comes from Coregonus clupeaformis, assembly GCF_020615455.1. Taxonomy (NCBI): domain Eukaryota; kingdom Metazoa; phylum Chordata; class Actinopteri; order Salmoniformes; family Salmonidae; genus Coregonus; species Coregonus clupeaformis. The sequence goes on from NC_059195.1 coordinate 19,527,466, forward strand.
GACAGGCAGAGAGACAGGCAGAGAGGGGCAGGGAGACAAGTAGGGAGACAGGCAGAGAGAGACAGGCAGAGAGAGACAGGCAGAGAGACAGGCAGGGAGACAGGCAGGGAGACAAGCAGGGAGGGGCAGGCAGGTAGACAGGCAGGGAGACAGGCAGAGAGACAGACATGAGAGGGGCAGGGAGACAAGTAGGGAGACAGGCAGAGAGAGACAGGCAGAGAGACAGACAGGAAGACAAGCAGGGAGGGGCAGGCAGGGAGACAGGCAGAGAGACAGGCAGAGAGACAGGCAGAGAGGGGCAGGGAGACAAGTAGGGAGACAGGCAGAGAGAGACAGGCAGAGAGACAGACAGGAAGACAAGCAGGGAGGGGCAGGCAGGTAGACAGGCAGGGAGACAGGCAGAGAGACAGGCAGAGAGGGGCAGGGAGACAAGTAGGGAGACAGGCAGAGAGAGACAGGCAGAGAGACAGACAGGAAGACAGGCAGAGAGACAGACAGGAAGACAAGCAGGGAGGGGCAGGCAGGGAGACGGGCAGAGAGACAGGCAGAGAGACAGGCAGAGAGGGGCAGAGAGGGGCAGGGAGACAAGTAGGGAGACAGACAGGAAGACAAGCAGGGAGGGGCAGGCAGGGAGACAGGCAGGGAGACAGGCAGGGAGGGGCAGGCAGGGAGACAGGCAGGGCTCACTCTCACCAGAGCA
>NC_059195.1:19533165-19633165 GCF_020615455.1 Coregonus clupeaformis
CCACATGGGAACCCTAACAAGTTACTAAGTTACCACATGGGCACCCTAACAAGTTACTAAGTTACCACATGGGCACCCTAACAAGTTACTAAGTTACCACATGGGCACCCTAACAAGTTACTAAGTTACCACATGGGCACCCCTAACAAGTTACTAAGTTACCACATGGGCACCCTAACAAGTTACTAAGTTACCACATGGGCACCCTAACAAGTTACTAAGTTACCACATGGGCACCCTAACAAGTTACTAAGTTACCACATGGGCACCCTAACAAGTTACTAAGTTACCACATGGGCACCCTAACAAGTTACTAAGTTACCACATGGGCACCCTAACAAGTTACTAAGTTACCACATGGGCACCCTAACAAGTTACTAAGTTACCACATGGGCACCCTAACAAGTTACTAAGTTACCACATGGGCACCCTAACAAGTTACTAAGTTACCACATGGGCACCCTAACAAGTTACTAAGTTACCACATGGGCACCCTAACAAGTTACTAAGTTACCACATGGGCACCCTAACAAGTTACTAAGTTACCACATGGGCACCCTAACAAGTTACTAAGTTACCACATGGGCACCCTAACAAGTTACTAAGTTACCACATGGGCATCCTAACAAGTTACTAAGTTACCACATGGGAACCCTAACAAGTTACTAAGTTACCACATGGGCACCCTAACAAGTTACTAAGTTACCACATGGGCACCCTAACAAGTTACTAAGTTACCACATGGGCACCCTAACAAGTTACTAAGTTACCACATGGGCACCCTAACAAGTTACTAAGTTACCACATGGGCACCCTAACAAGTTACTAAGTTACCACATGGGCACCCTAACAAGTTACTAAGTTACCACATGGGCACCCTAACAAGTTACTAAGTTACCACATGGGCACCCTAACAAGTTACTAAGTTATCACATGGGCACCCTAACAAGTTACTAAGTTACCACATGGGCACCCTAACAAGTTACTAAGTTACCACATGGGCACCCTAACAAGTTACTAAGTTACCACATGGGCACCCTAACAAGTTACTAAGTTACCACATGGGCACCCTAACAAGTTACTAAGTTACCACATGGGCACCCTAACAAGTTACTAAGTTACCACATGGGCACCCTAACAAGTTACTAAGTTACCACATGGGCACCCTAACAAGTTACTAAGTTACCACATGGGCACCCTAACAAGTTACTAAGTTACCACATGGGCACCCTAACAAGTTACTAAGTTACCACATGGGCACCCTAACAAGTTACTAAGTTACCACATGGGCACCCTAACAAGTTACTAAGTTACCACATGGGCACCCTAACAAGTTACTAAGTTACCACATGGGCACCCTAACAAGTTACTAAGTTACCACATGGGCACCCTAACAAGTTACTAAGTTACCACATGGGCACCCTAACAAGTTACTAAGTTACCACATGGGCACCCTAACAAGTTACTAAGTTACCACATGGGCACCCTAACAAGTTACTAAGTTACCACATGGGCACCCTAACAAGTTACTAAGTTACCACATGGGCACCCTAACAAGTTACTAAGTTACCACATGGGCACCCTAACAAGTTACTAAGTTACCACATGGGCATCCTAACAAGTTACTAAGTTACCACATGGGCACCCTAACAAGTTACTAAGTTACCACATGGGCACCCTAACAAGTTACTAAGTTACCACATGGGCACCCTAACAAGTTACTAAGTTACCACATGGGCACCCTAACAAGTTACTAAGTTACCACATGGGCACCCTAACAAGTTACTAAGTTACCACATGGGCACCCTAACAAGTTACTAAGTTACCACATGGGCACCCTAACAAGTTACTAAGTTACCACATGGGCACCCTAACAAGTTACTAAGTTACCACATGGGCACCCTAACAAGTTACTAAGTTACCACATGGGCACCCTAACAAGTTACTAAGTTACCACATGGGCACCCTAACAAGTTACTAAGTTACCACATGGGCACCCTAACAAGTTACTAAGTTACCACATGGGCACCCTAACAAGTTACTAAGTTACCACATGGGCACCCTAACAAGTTACTAAGTTACCACATGGGCACCCTAACAAGTTACTAAGTTACCACATGGGCACCCTAACAAGTTACTAAGTTACCACATGGGAACCCTAACAAGTTACTAAGTTACCACATGGGCACCCTAACAAGTTACTAAGTTACCACATGGGCACCCTAACAAGTTACTAAGTTACCACATGGGCACCCTAACAAGTTACTAAGTTACCACATGGGCACCCTAACAAGTTACTAAGTTACCACATGGGCACCCTAACAAGTTACTAAGTTACCACATGGGCACCCTAACAAGTTACTAAGTTACCACATGGGCACCCTAACAAGTTACTAAGTTACCACATGGGCACCCTAACAAGTTACTAAGTTACCACATGGGCATCCTAACAAGTTACTAAGTTACCACATGGGCACCCTAACAAGTTACTAAGTTACCACATGGGAACCCTAACAAGTTACTAAGTTACCACATGGGCACCCTAACAAGTTACTAAGTTACCACATGGGCACCCTAACAAGTTACTAAGTTACCACATGGGAACCCTAACAAGTTACTAAGTTACCACATGGGAACCCTAACAAGTTACTAAGTTACCACATGGGCACCCTAACAAGTTACTAAGTTACCACATGGGCACCCTAACAAGTTACTAAGTTACCACATGGGCACCCTAACAAGTTACTAAGTTACCACATGGGCACCCTAACAAGTTACTAAGTTACCACATGGGCACCCTAACAAGTTACTAAGTTACCACATGGGCACCCTAACAAGTTACTAAGTTACCACATGGGCATCCTAACAAGTTACTAAGTTACCACATGGGCACCCTAACAAGTTACTAAGTTACCACATGGGCATCCTAACAAGTTACTAAGTTACCACATGGGCACCCTAACAAGTTACTAAGTTACCACATGGGCACCCTAACAAGTTACTAAGTTACCACATGGGCACCCTAACAAGTTACTAAGTTACCACATGGGCACCCTAACAAGTTACTAAGTTACCACATGGGCACCCTAACAAGTTACTAAGTTACCACATGGGCACCCTAACAAGTTACTAAGTTACCACATGGGCATCCTAACAAGTTACTAAGTTACCACATGGGCACCCTAACAAGTTACTAAGTTACCACATGGGCATCCTAACAAGTTACTAAGTTACCACATGGGAACCCTAACAAGTTACTAAGTTACCACATGGGCACCCTAACAAGTTACTAAGTTACCACATGGGCACCCTAACAAGTTACTAAGTTACCACATGGGCACCCTAACAAGTTACTAAGTTACCACATGGGCACCCTAACAAGTTACTAAGTTACCACATGGGCACCCTAACAAGTTACTAAGTTACCACATGGGCACCCTAACAAGTTACTAAGTTACCACATGGGCACCCTAACAAGTTACTAAGTTACCACATGGGCATCCTAACAAGTTACTAAGTTACCACATGGGCACCCTAACAAGTTACTAAGTTACCACATGGGCACCCTAACAAGTTACTAAGTTACCACATGGGCATCCTAACAAGTTACTAAGTTACCACATGGGCACCCTAACAAGTTACTAAGTTACCACATGGGCATCCTAACAAGTTACTAAGTTACCACATGGGCACCCTAACAAGTTACTAAGTTACCACATGGGCACCCTAACAAGTTACTAAGTTACCACATGGGCATCCTAACAAGTTACTAAGTTACCACATGGGCACCCTAACAAGTTACTAAGTTACCACATGGGCACCCTAACAAGTTACTAAGTTACCACATGGGCACCCTAACAAGTTACTAAGTTACCACATGGGCACCCTAACAAGTTACTAAGTTACCACATGGGCATCCTAACAAGTTACTAAGTTACCACATGGGCACCCTAACAAGTTACTAAGTTACCACATGGGCACCCTAACAAGTTACTAAGTTACCACATGGGCACCCTAACAAGTTACTAAGTTACCACATGGGCACCCTAACAAGTTACTAAGTTACCACATGGGCACCCTAACAAGTTACTAAGTTACCACATGGGCACCCTAACAAGTTACTAAGTTACCACATGGGCACCCTAACAAGTTACTAAGTTACCACATGGGCACCCTAACAAGTTACTAAGTTACCACATGGGCACCCTAACAAGTTACTAAGTTACCACATGGGCACCCTAACAAGTTACTAAGTTACCACATGGGCACCCTAACAAGTTACTAAGTTACCACATGGGCACCCTAACAAGTTACTAAGTTACCACATGGGCACCCTAACAAGTTACTAAGTTACCACATGGGCACCTAACAAGTTACTAAGTTACCACATGGGCACCCTAACAAGTTACTAAGTTACCACATGGGCACCCTAACAAGTTACTAAGTTACCACATGGGCACCCTAACAAGTTACTAAGTTACCACATGGGCACCCTAACAAGTTACTAAGTTACCACATGGGCACCCTAACAAGTTACTAAGTTACCACATGGGCACCCTAACAAGTTACTAAGTTACCACATGGGCACCCTAACAAGTTACTAAGTTACCACATGGGCACCCTAACAAGTTACTAAGTTACCACATGGGCACCCTAACAAGTTACTAAGTTACCACATGGGCACCCTAACAAGTTACTAAGTTACCACATGGGCACCCTAACAAGTTACTAAGTTACCACATGGGCACCCTAACAAGTTACTAAGTTACCACATGGGCACCCTAACAAGTTACTAAGTTACCACATGGGCACCCTAACAAGTTACTAAGTTACCACATGGGCACCCTAACAAGTTACTAAGTTACCACATGGGCACCCTAACAAGTTACTAAGTTACCACATGGGCACCCTAACAAGTTACTAAGTTACCACATGGGCACCCTAACAAGTTACTAAGTTACCACATGGGCACCCTAACAAGTTACTAAGTTACCACATGGGCACCCTAACAAGTTACTAAGTTACCACATGGGCACCCTAACAAGTTACTAAGTTACCACATGGGCACCCTAACAAGTTACTAAGTTACCACATGGGCACCCTAACAAGTTACTAAGTTACCACATGGGCACCCTAACAAGTTACTAAGTTACCACATGGGCACCCTAACAAGTTACTAAGTTACCACATGGGCACCCTAACAAGTTACTAAGTTACCACATGGGCACCCTAACAAGTTACTAAGTTACCACATGGGCACCCTAACAAGTTACTAAGTTACCACATGGGCACCCTAACAAGTTACTAAGTTACCACATGGGCACCCTAACAAGTTACTAAGTTACCACATGGGCACCCTAACAAGTTACTAAGTTACCACATGGGCACCCTAACAAGTTACTAAGTTACCACATGGGCACCCTAACAAGTTACTAAGTTACCACATGGGCACCCTAACAAGTTACTAAGTTACCACATGGGCACCCTAACAAGTTACTAAGTTACCACATGGGCATCCTAACAAGTTACTAAGTTACCACATGGGCACCCTAACAAGTTACTAAGTTACCACATGGGCACCCTAACAAGTTACTAAGTTACCACATGGGCACCCTAACAAGTTACTAAGTTACCACATGGGAACCCTAACAAGTTACTAAGTTACCACATGGGCACCCTAACAAGTTACTAAGTTACCACATGGGAACCCTAACAAGTTACTAAGTTACCACATGGGCACCCTAACAAGTTACTAAGTTACCACATGGGCACCCTAACAAGTTACTAAGTTACCACATGGGCACCCTAACAAGTTACTAAGTTACCACATGGGCACCCTAACAAGTTACTAAGTTACCACATGGGCACCCTAACAAGTTACTAAGTTACCACATGGGCACCCTAACAAGTTACTAAGTTACCACATGGGCACCCTAACAAGTTACTAAGTTACCACATGGGCACCCTAACAAGTTACTAAGTTACCACATGGGCACCCTAACAAGTTACTAAGTTACCACATGGGCACCCTAACAAGTTACTAAGTTATCACATGGGCACCCTAACAAGTTACTAAGTTACCACATGGGAACCCTAACAAGTTACTAAGTTACCACATGGGCACCCTAACAAGTTACTAAGTTACCACATGGGCACCCTAACAAGTTACTAAGTTACCACATGGGCACCCTAACAAGTTACTAAGTTACCACATGGGCACCCTAACAAGTTACTAAGTTACCACATGGGCACCCTAACAAGTTACTAAGTTACCACATGGGCACCCTAACAAGTTACTAAGTTACCACATGGGCACCCTAACAAGTTACTAAGTTACCACATGGGCATCCTAACAAGTTACTAAGTTACCACATGGGAACCCTAACAAGTTACTAAGTTACCACATGGGAACCCTAACAAGTTACTAAGTTACCACATGGGCACCCTAACAAGTTACTAAGTTACCACATGGGCACCCTAACAAGTTACTAAGTTACCACATGGGAACCCTAACAAGTTACTAAGTTACCACATGGGAACCCTAACAAGTTACTAAGTTACCACATGGGCACCCTAACAAGTTACTAAGTTACCACATGGGCACCCTAACAAGTTACTAAGTTACCACATGGGCACCCTAACAAGTTACTAAGTTACCACATGGGCACCCTAACAAGTTACTAAGTTACCACATGGGCACCCTAACAAGTTACTAAGTTACCACATGGGCACCCTAACAAGTTACTAAGTTACCACATGGGCATCCTAACAAGTTACTAAGTTACCACATGGGCACCCTAACAAGTTACTAAGTTACCACATGGGCATCCTAACAAGTTACTAAGTTACCACATGGGCACCCTAACAAGTTACTAAGTTACCACATGGGCACCCTAACAAGTTACTAAGTTACCACATGGGCACCCTAACAAGTTACTAAGTTACCACATGGGCACCCTAACAAGTTACTAAGTTACCACATGGGCACCCTAACAAGTTACTAAGTTACCACATGGGCACCCTAACAAGTTACTAAGTTACCACATGGGCACCCTAACAAGTTACTAAGTTACCACATGGGAACCCTAACAAGTTACTAAGTTACCACATGGGCACCCTAACAAGTTACTAAGTTACCACATGGGCATCCTAACAAGTTACTAAGTTACCACATGGGCACCCTAACAAGTTACTAAGTTACCACATGGGCACCCTAACAAGTTACTAAGTTACCACATGGGCACCCTAACAAGTTACTAAGTTACCACATGGGCACCCTAACAAGTTACTAAGTTACCACATGGGCACCCTAACAAGTTACTAAGTTACCACATGGGCACCCTAACAAGTTACTAAGTTACCACATGGGCACCCTAACAAGTTACTAAGTTACCACATGGGCACCCTAACAAGTTACTAAGTTACCACATGGGCACCCTAACAAGTTACTAAGTTACCACATGGGCACCCTAACAAGTTACTAAGTTACCACATGGGCACCCTAACAAGTTACTAAGTTACCACATGGGCACCCTAACAAGTTACTAAGTTACCACATGGGCACCCTAACAAGTTACTAAGTTACCACATGGGCACCCTAACAAGTTACTAAGTTACCACATGGGCACCCTAACAAGTTACTAAGTTATCACATGGGCACCCTAACAAGTTACTAAGTTACCACATGGGCACCCTAACAAGTTACTAAGTTACCACATGGGCACCCTAACAAGTTACTAAGTTACCACGTGGGCACCCTAACAAGTTACTAAGTTACCACATGGGAACCCTAACAAGTTACTAAGTTACCACATGGGCACCCTAACAAGTTACTAAGTTACCACATGGGCACCCTAACAAGTTACTAAGTTACCACATGGGCACCCTAACAAGTTACTAAGTTACCACATGGGCACCCTAACAAGTTACTAAGTTACCACATGGGCACCCTAACAAGTTACTAAGTTACCACATGGGCACCCTAACAAGTTACTAAGTTACCACATGGGCACCCTAACAAGTTACTACACAGCAGCAAATTCCTGCTAGGGTATAGGCCTAAACAACGCAGGCAGAGAGAGAATGCGTGTCCCAAATGGCACCCTATTCCCTATATAGTGCACTACTTTTGACCAGAGACAGTAGGGCACTAAATAGGGAATAGCGTGCTATTTGGGACACACCCAGAGTCAGTCAGTCAGCATGGTGTGGGATTAAAAAACACATTACTAAGTAATTACACAGCAATAACCGTAAATGAGGTGAAGTTAAAGTTTGTTCCTGGTGTGTTGAAACCCCTAAATTGTCGCTACTTGCCTCAGCAGTGTGAATGATTTGACAATCCCAGACATTTTCCATACGCACAAAAAGCTTATTTCTGGAAAATGTTGCGCACAAATTTGTTTACATCCCTGTCAGTGAGCATTTCTCCTTTGCCAAGATAATCCATTCACCTGACAGGTGTGGCATATCAATAAGCTGATTAAACAGCATGATCATTACACAGGTACACCTTGTGTTGGGGACAATAAAAGGCCACTAAAATGTGCAGTTTTGTCACAACACAATGCCACAGATGTCTCAAGTTTTGAGGGAGCGTGCAATTGGCATGCTGACTGCAGGAATGTCCACCAGAGCTGTTGCCAGAGAATTGAATGTTAATTACTCTACCATAAGCCGCCTCCAACGTCGTTTTAGAGAATTTGGCAGTACGTCCAACTGGCCTCACAACCGCAGACCACGTGTATGGCATTGTGTGGGCAAGCGGTTTGCTGATGTCAAGCGTTGTGAACAGAGTGCCCCATGGTGGCGGTGGGGTTATGGTATGGGAATGCATAAGCTACAGACAACGAACACAATTGCATTTTATGTCCCAGTTCTTCAATGGCCTGCATACACACGAGACATGTCACCAATTGAGCATGTTTGGGATGCTCTGGATCGACGTGTACGACAGCGTGTTCCAGTTCCCGCCAATATCCAGCAACTTCGCACAGCCATTGAAGAGGGGTGGGACAACATTCCACAATCAACAGCCTGATCAACTCTATGCGAATGAGATGTGTTGCGCTGCATGAGGCAAATGGTGGTCACACCAGATTCTGACTGGTTTTCTGATCCACCAACAGATGCATATCTGTATTCCCAGTCATGTGAAATCCATAGATTAGGGCCTAATTTACTGATTTCCTTTATGAACTGTAACTCAGTAAAATCTTTGAAATTGTTTCATGTTGAGTTTATATATTTGTTCAGTATAGTTGATGAGTTGAATCAGGTGCACTAACTCCGGAATAGTTCAAACACATGGAACAGTGGGGATCCCCGAGGAGAGGTTTGAAAACACCTGTACTGTGTCACCTCAGTGGTGACATGACTCAACGGTCTTGGTGGTCCTCTGAACACCACGTAGGCGCTGTACTCTCACCACCTCATTCCCAGGGAGGCATCGAAAAACCACTGACTGTCTGACTCACCAGCAGTGATTCAGCCTCTGGTTTGAGCTTGTTTACCGCTGCCACGGAATACTTGTTTGTTTTTTGGGAGGCCAGAAAACGGCAGGTCACTGCAGCTTCTTCTACAGTATTTTAACTTAAAGGAGAGGGAGGGAGGGAGAGAGAGAGAGAGAGAGAGAGAGAGAGAGAGAGAGAGAGAGAGAGAGAGAGAGAGAGAGAGAGAGAGACATAGAGAGAGAGAGGGAGAGAGAGAGAGAGAGAGAGACACAGAGAGAGAGGGAGAGAGAGAGAGAGAGAGACAGAGAGAGAGAGAGAGAGAGACAGAGAGAGAGAGAGAGAGAGAGAGAGAGAGAGAGAGAGAGAGAGAGAGAGAGAGAGAGAGAGAGAGAGAGAGAGAGAGAGAGAGAGAGAGAGAGAGAGAGAACGAGCGGGAGAGAGAAAGAGAGAGGCCCAGAAACAACTTTCTCGCTTTGTCTGAAAGAATGTACAGTGGTACGGTGGGGAATGTGAAAGCGTTGGTTCGTTCTCTTGCTCACACAGAAACACTCCTCATAGGAATCTGCTGTGAGTGCTTATTCCTCTAAACGTCTATTGGCTAAGACCTGAAATAGGTCTCTGGCTGCGTCCCAAATGGCACCCTCTTCCCTAGACTGTGCACTACTTTTGACCAGAGCCCTCTGGGAAAGGGAATAGGGTGCCATTTGGGACGTAACCTCTTAGTCACTTCTCATGTATAAACCTTTTACTGTATCTGCAGTGGGGGGCTGTCTGTCTGTCCGTCCTTCTCTGTACTGTGAGCTAATTCAGTTCTAACTAAAATGTTTATCTAAAAACAGAGGGAGCTAAAACACGTGAGAAAATGAGTCAAGGATGATCCACCAGCCAACTTGACACAAGTGTGGGAAGCATTGGAGTCAACATGGGCCAGCATCCCTGTGGAACGCTTGACACCTTGTAGAGTCCATGCCCCGACGAATTGAGGCTGTTCTGAGGGCAAAAAGGGGGTGCAACTCAATATTAGGAAGGTGTTCTTAATGTTTTGTACACTCAGTGTATAACGCTTTAACACCCCCAGATCTCATATAGTACAGGGGGTAGTATAAAATACTGTATGCTGTGTTAATGTCACCAGACAAGAGTGTACACAATGAGTTACGACAACTTGGCTATTATACACGGGGTACCAGTACCAAGTCGATGTGCAGGATACGAGGTAATTGAGGTAGATATGTCCATCCTTCCCCTGAAAAAACATTTATCAAGGTCAAGAATACAAGCCGCCAGTCTTTCTGGCCATCGGGAAATGTCCAGTGGAGAGTCAGCAAGTCTCTCCCAGTCCAAGACGCTATTTTAATTCAGCAGAGAGAGAGAAGGGGCTCTGACAATAACAGAAAACTGTTTCAAAAAGCCCCCATAATATACTGAACAAAAATATAAATGCAACAATTTCAAAGATTTTACAGAATTACAGTGCATCTAAGGAAAAAATTATAATTAAACCCTAATCTATGGATTTCACATGACTGGGAATACAGATATGCTTCTGTTAGTCACAGATACACTACATGACCAAAAGTATGTGGACACCTGCTCGTCGAACATCTCATTCCAAAATCATGGGCATTAATATGGAGTTGGTCCCCCTTTGCTGCTATAACAGCCTCCACTCTTCTGGGAAGGCTTTCCACTAGATGTTGGAACATTGCTGCGGGGACTTGCTTCCATTCAGCCACAAGAGCATTAGTGAGGTCGGGCACTGATGTTGGGCGATTAGGCCTGGCTCGCAGTCGGCGTTCCAATTCATCCCAAAGGTGTTCGATGGGGTTGAGGTCAGGGATCTGTGCAGGCCAGTCAAGTTCTTCCACACCGATCTCAACAAACCATTTCTGTATGGACCTCGCTTTGTGCACGGGGGCATTGTCATGGTGAAACAGGAAAGGGCCTTCCCCAAACTGTTGCCACAAAGTTGTCTAGAATGTCATTGTATGCTGTAGCGTTAAGATTTCCTTTCACTGGAACTAAGGGACCTAGACTGAACCATGGGAAAAAAAAACAGCCCCAGACCATTATTCCTCCTCCACCAAACTTTTCAGTTGGCGCTATGCATTGGGCGTTCTCCTGGCGTCCGCCAAACCCAGAGTCCAATGGCGGTGAGCTTTACACCACTCCAGCCGACGCTTGGCATTGCGCATGGTGATCTTAGGCTTGTGTGCGGCTGCTAGGCCATGGAAACCCATTTCATGAAGCTCCCGACGAACAGCTATTGTGCTGACGTTGCTTCAAGAGGCAGTTTGGAACTCGGTAGTGAGTGATGCAACCGAGGACAGATGATTTTTACGCGCTACACGCTTCAGCACTCGGCGGTCCCGTTCTGTGACCTTGTGTGGCCTACCACCTCGCAGCTGAGCCGTTGTTGCTCCTAGACGTTTCCACTTCACAATAACAGCAGTTACAGTTGACCGGGGAAGCTCTAGCAGGGCAGAAATTTGATGAACTGACTTGTTGGAAAGGTGGCATCCTATGACGGTGCCACGTTGAAAGTCACTGAGCTTTTCAATAAGGCCATTCTACTGCCAATGTTTGTCTATGGAGATTGCATGGCTGTGTCCTCGATTTGATACACCTGTCAGCAACGGGTGTGTCTGAAATAGCCGAATCCACTCATTTGAAGGGGTGTCCACATACTTTTGTATATATAGTGTATCTTAAAAAAAAGAAGAAAAGTATGAGCGTGGATCAGAAAACCAGTCAGTATCTGGTGTGACCACCATTTGCCTCATGCAGCGCGATACATCTCCTTCTCATAGAGTTGATCAGGCTGTTGATTGTGGCCTGTGGAATGTTGTCCCACTCCTCTTCAATGGCAGTGCGAAGTTGCTGGATATTGGCGGGAACTGGAACACGCTGTCGTACACGTCGATCCAGAGCATCCCAAACATGCTCAATGGGTGACATGTCTAGTGAGACGACGAGCACGCAGATGAGCTTCCCTGAGACGGTTTCTGACAGTTTGTGCAGAAATTCTTAGGTTGTGCAAACCCACAGTTTCATCAGCTGTCCGGGTGGCTGGTCTCAGAGGATCCCGCAGGTGAAGAAGACCGATGTGGAGGTCCTGGGTTGGCGTGGTTACACGTGGTCTGCGGTTATGAGGCCGGTTGAACGTACTGCCAAATTCTCTAAAACGACGTTGCAGGCGACTTATGGTAGAGAAATGAACATTTAATTCTCTGGCAACAGCTCAGTTGGACATTCCTGCAGTCAGCATGCCAATTGCATGCTCGCTCAAAACTTGAGACATCTGTGGCATTGTGTTTTAGTGGCCTTTTATTGTCCCCAGCACAAGGTGCACATGTGTAATGATAATGCTGTTTAATCAGGTTATTGATATGCCACACCTGTCAGGTGGATGGATGATCTTGGCAAAGGAGAAATGCTCACTAACAGGGATGTATCAAATTTGTGCACAACATTTGAGAGAAATAAGCTTTTTGTGCGTATGGAAAACTTCTGGGAACTTTTATTTCAGCTCATGAAACATGGGACCAACACTTTACATGTTGCGTTTATATTTTTGTTCAGTATAAATAGTCTCACTTATCCATCATCTTTCCCTCCTCTTGGAAAGCACAATATCACTCAGTACATAAAAGAACACATTCTCTCTCCCAGACCCGGCTTCTGGGCCCAGTCCAATTTATGACATTTGGATTACATCCCAAATGGCACCCTATTCCTTGTATAGTGCACTACATTTGACAAGAGCCCATAGGAAATAGGCTGCCATTTGGGACACGCATTTGGAGCAAGCGGCAGGGCAGGCATTCCAACACACCAGTAGTGGTGGAGGGGGTTGGTGTAACATTGGTTTCAGCGTGAATGCCCTCTTACTATGAGGCCCGCTGTCTTTCATTGTGTGGCTAGCTGTGGAATGAGTACAGCTACGTTCTCCCCCTCCCTCCCTCCCTCCCTCCCTCTCTACCCCCCTCCCTCTCTCCCTCTCTCCCCCACTCCCTCTCTCTCTAGCCCTCCTATCCTCCCTCTCTCTCTCTCTCTCTCTCTCTAATATCCCCTCTCTCTACCCCACTCCCGCTCTCTCTCTCTCTCTCCCTCCTATCCTCCCTCTCTCTCTCTAATATCCCCTCTCTCTACCCCACTCCCTCTCCACCCCACTCCCTCTCTACCCCCTCCGATCCTCCCTCTCTAATATCCCCTCTCTCTACCCCACCCCCGTCTCTACCCCCGCCGATCCTCCCTCTCTCTCTCTCTAATATCCCCTCTCTACCCCACTCCCTCGCTCTTACCCTTCTGATCCTCCCTCTAATATCCTCTCTCTGTACCTCCTCTCTCTCACACGGTTTCCCTCTCCCTCTCTCTCCCCTCCCCCTCTCTCTCTCTCTCCCCATACCCTGGTTTACCAGTCTCTAGAGAAACCTAGTACTATGCTCAGAGGTCCCGTCAAGGGCCGGCCGCTTTCCTTTCTGAAATACCCCAGGCAGGATCAAAGCCCTGTGTCAGTCGGTCAGCCGTGGACTGACATCTCTGTTCACCTTCAGGGAAGAATATCAAATAAAATCTCTAGCTATTTGATCATCGTATAGAGGGTTTGACTACGCTGTTGGATAATGGAGAGAGAAAAACAAGTGTGTCACTTTTCGCATGTTATGGAAATGGGAAACTGCATGGATGATATGGAAATGGGAAAATGCATGAATGATATGGAAATGGGAAAATGCATGGCTGATATAGAAATGGGAAAATGCATGAATGATATGGAAATGGGAAAATGCATGAATGATATAGAAATGGGAAAATGCATGAATGATATGGAAATGGGAAAATGCATGAATGATATAGAAATGGGAAAATGCATGAATGATATGGAAATGGGAAAATGCATGAATGATATAGAAATGGGAAAATGCATGAATGATATGGAAATGGGAAAATGCATGAATGATATGGAAATGGGAAAATGCATGAATGATATGGAAATGGAAAAATGCATGAATGATATAGAAATGGGAAAATGCATGAATGATATGGAAATGAAACTGCATGGATGATATAGAAATGGGAAAATGCATGAATGATATAGAAATGGGAAAATGCATGAATGTTATGGAAATGGGAAAATGCATGAATGATATAGAAATGGGAAAATGCATGAATGTTATGGAAATGGGAAAATGCATGAATGATATAGAAATGGGAAAATGCATGAATGATATAGAAATGGGAAAATGCATGAATGATATGGAAATGGAAAAATGCATGAATGATATGGAAATGGAAAAATGCATGAATGATATGGAAATGGAAAAATGCATGAATGATATGGAAATGGGAAAATGCATGAATGATATGGAAATGGGAAAATGCATGAATGATATGGAAATGGGAAAATGCATGAATGATATAGAAATGGGAAAATGCATGAATGATATGGAAATGGAAAAATGCATGGATGATATGGAAATGGGAAAATGCATGAATGATATGGAAATGGAAAAATGCATGAATGATATGGAAATGGGAAAATGCATGAATGATATGGAAATGGGAAAATGCATGGATGATATGGAAATGGGAAAATGCATGAATGATATAGAAATGGGAAAATGCATGAATGATATGGAAATGGGAAAATGCATGAATGATATGGAAATGGGAAAATGCATGAATGATATAGAAATGGGAAAATGCATGAATGATATGGAAATGGGAAAATGCATGAATGATATGGAAATGGGAAAATGCATGAATGATATAGAAATGGGAAAATGCATGAATGTTATGGAAATGGGAAAATGCATGAATGATATAGAAATGGGAAAATGCATGAATGTTATGGAAATGGGAAAATGCATGAATGATATAGAAATGGGAAAATGCATGAATGATATAGAAATGGGAAAATGCATGAATGATATGGAAATGGGAAAATGCATGAATGATATGGAAATGGAAAAATGCATGAATGATATGGAAATGGGAAAATGCATGAATGATATGGAAATGGGAAAATGCATGAATGATATGGAAATGGGAAAATGCATGAATGATATGGAAATGGGAAAATGCATGAATGATATGGAAATGGAAAAATGCATGCAGGGCCATTCATGACTTGAGGTAGTAGTCTGTACTGTGATTTGATTTGAGCACATGACGTTTCAGTTAGTTAGTTGTTAGTTCTATAAAAGATGGACTGAAAATGACATGGAAATCACCCAAGAAAGACACCATGATGCGTTTGGCCATGGTGCTTCTAGCTGCATACCAATGGCATTTTTTTCCCAGATATTCCAAAAACACACACACACACACACACACACACACACACACACACACGAGACACACACACACACACACACACACGAGACACACACACACACACACACGAGACACACACACACACACACACGAGACACACAAGACACACACACACACACACACGAGACACACACACACACACACACGAGACACACACACACACACACACACACACACACACAGGAGACACACAGTAACTACACCGTTTGATGATAGGAAGACATCCTCCCAATACTATTCTGTCTGACACATTCGTGAGAATGAGACACGCTACATCTCCCCCAGAGGAAAAAAAATATCCTCTCCTCGGCCGAAAGTGAGATGGCAAATATATTCACCCAAATTCTCTCACCAGGGAAGCATCTGCAGAAAAGGAGGGCGAGGGGAAATGAGGAGTCAGGAGAAGAGGGGGCAAATTCATACTATTTGCTGTAATTTGTTTAGTCTTTAAACAGGAGACATTTCCTGGTTCTTTGGGAGCAGCGAACCCGGAGTGGCTCAGATCGTCCAAGCTGCAGTGTGTCTGGGTCTACTTTGTTCATATCCAGACAGACAAAAAATTAAAAAATAAATAAATAAAAAGTAGTGCACTGTATAGGGAATATAGGGAATGTGCAGGGCAGTGAGTGGAGTTTATTTGATATAATTGATAACAGGAGCTGGACAAGACTATGTCACCTGTCTAAATGGTGTGATTGTAACACATAAGCTTTATTAAAAGATGACATTAGGGAGCAGCGTAACAGTGAGCCGACACTCCCTGACAGTAGCCAGGGCCTCTGCTCAGCTCTATACTGTATGCAGATGGGGTTAGGTTAGCTCTATACTGTATACAGGTGGGGTTAGGTTAGCTCTATACTGTATGCAGGTGGGGTTAGGTTAGCTCTATATTGTATACAGGTGGGGTTAGGTTAGCTCTATACTGTATGCAGGTGGGGTTAGGTTAGCTCTATACTGTATGCAGGTGGGGTTAGGTTAGCTCTATACTGTATGCAGGTGGGGTTAGGTTAGCTCTATACTGTATGCAGGTGGGGTTAGGTTAGCTCTATACTGTATGCAGGTGGGGTTAGGTTAGCTCTATACTGTATGCAGGTGGGGTTAGGTTAGCTCTATACTGTATGCAGGTGGGGTTAGGTTAGCTCTATACTGTATACAGGTGGGGTTAGGTTAGCTCTATACTGTATGCAGATGGGGTTAGGTTAGCTCTATACTGTATGCAGGTGGGGTTAGGTTAGCTCTATACTGTATGCAGGTGGGGTTAGGTTAGCTCTATACTGTATGCAGATGGGGTTAGGTTAGCTCTATACTGTATGCAGGTGGGGTTAGGTTAGCTCTATACTGTATGCAGGTGGGGTTAGGTTAGCTCTATACTGTATGCAGGTGGGGTTAGGTTAGCTCTATACTGTATGCAGGTGGGGTTAGGTTAGCTCTATACTGTATACAGGTGGGGTTAGGTTAGCTCTATACTGTATGCAGGTGGGGTTAGGTTAGCTCTATACTGTATGCAGGTGGGGTTAGGTTAGCTCTATACTGTATGCAGGTGGGGTTAGGTTAGCTCTATACTGTATGCCGATGGGGTTAGGTTAGCTCTATACTGTATGCAGGTGGGGTTAGGTTAGGTCTATACTGTATGCCGATGGGGTTAGGTTAGCTCTATACTGTATGCCGATGGGGTTAGGTTAGCTCTATACTGTATGCAGGTGGGGTTAGGTTAGCTCTATACTGTATGCAGGTGGGGTTAGGTTAGCTCTATACTGTATGCAGGTGGGGTTAGGTTAGCTCTATACTGTATGCAGGTGGGGTTAGGTTAGCTCTATACTGTATGCAGGTGGGGTTAGGTTAGCTCTATACTGTATGCAGGTGGGGTTAGGTTAGCTCTATACTGTATACAGGTGGGGTTAGGTTAGCTCTATACTGTATGCAGGTGGGGTTAGGTTAGCTCTATACTGTATGCAGGTGGGGTTAGGTTAGCTCTATACTGTATGCAGGTGGGGTTAGGTTAGCTCTATACTGTATGCAGGTGGGGTTAGGTTAGCTCTATACTGTATGCAGGTGGGGTTAGGTTAGCTCTATACTGTATACAGGTGGGGTTAGGTTAGCTCTATACTGTATGCAGGTGGGGTTAGGTTAGCTCTATACTGTATGCAGGTGGGGTTAGGTTAGCTCTATACTGTATGCAGGTGGGGTTAGGTTAGGTCTACATGTGCTGGGGTCAAATGACCCAGCTCCATTTGAAGCAGACATTTCAACAGTGACAAGCATGCCACAGCTCCATGCCAGCACTCTGGACAATCTGTGGTGGAGAGTTAGGCATTTAACATCTCCTTCCTTATCTATAGTGTGTGTGTGTGTGTGTGTGTGTGTGTGTGTGTGTGTGTGTGTGTGTGTGTGTGTGTGTGTGTGTGTGTGTGTGTGTGTGTGTGTGTGTGTGTGTGTTTGGCTGACAGACCAGGACTTTGTAGACAGCTATCTTATCAGGCATTACACAATCCGCCTGTCATGTCATGTATACACCAGCATCAGGACCCAGAGTGGGTTTATGGAGAGGGTTGTCATCCTTACTACCAGTGGTGTAGTGGAGGGTTGTCATCCTTACTACCAGTGGTGTAGTGGAGGGCTGTCATCCTTACTACCAGTGGTGTAGTGGAGGGCTGTCATCCTTACTACCAGTGGTGTAGTGGAGGGTTGTCATCCTTACTACCAGTGGTGTAGTGGAGGGCTGTCATCCTTACTACCAGTGGTGTAGTGGAGGGCTGTCATCCTTACTACCAGTGGTGTAGTGGAGGGTTGTCATCCTTACTACCAGTGGTGTGGTGGAGGGCTGTCATCCTTACTACCAGTGGTGTAGTGGAGGGCTGTCATCCTTACTACCAGTGGTGTAGTGGAGGGTTGTCATCCTTACTACCAGTGGTGTAGTGGAGGGTTGTCATCCTTACTACCAGTGGTGTAGTGGAGGGTTGTCATCCTTACTACCAGTGGTGTAGTGGAGGGCTGTCATCCTTACTACCAGTGGTGTAGTGGAGGGTTGTCATCCTTACTACCAGTGGTGTAGTGGAGGGCTGTCATCCTTACTACCAGTGGTGTAGTGGAGGGTTGTCATCCTTACTACCAGTGGTGTAGTGGAGGGCTGTCATCCTTACTACCAGTGGTGTAGTGGAGGGTTGTCATCCTTACTACCAGTGGTGTAGTGGAGGGTTGTCATCCTTACTACCAGTGGTGTAGTGGAGGGCTGTCATCCTTACTACCAGTGGTGTAGTGGAGGGCTATCATCCTTACTACCAGTGGTGTAGTGGAGGGCTGTCATCCTTACTACCAGTGGTGTAGTGGAGGGCTGTCATCCTTACTACCAGTGGTGTAGTGGAGGGCTGTCATCCTTACTACCAGTGGGGTAGTGGAGGGCTGTCATCCTTACTACCAGTGGTGTAGTGGAGGGTTGTCATCCTTACTACCAGTGGTGTAGTGGAGGGCTGTCATCCTTACTACCAGTGGTGTAGTGGAGGGCTATCATCCTTACTACCAGTGGTGTAGTGGAGGGCTGTCATCCTTACTACCAGTGGTGTAGTGGAGGGCTATCATCCTTACTACCAGTGGTGTAGTGGAGGGCTGTCATCCTTACTACCAGTGGTGTGGTGGAGGGCTGTCATCCTTACTACCAGTGGTGTAGTGGAGGGCTGTCATCCTTACTACCAGTGGGGTAGTGGAGGGCTGTCATCCTTACTACCAGTGGTGTAGTGGAGGGCTATCATCCTTACTACCAGTGGTGTAGTGGAGGGTTGTCATCCTTACTACCAGTGGTGTAGTGGAGGGCTGTCATCCTTACTACCAGTGGTGTAGTGGAGGGCTGTCATCCTTACTACCAGTGGTGTAGTGGAGGGCTGTCATCCTTACTACCAGTGGTGTAGTGGAGGGTTGTCATCCTTACTACCAGTGGTGTAGTGGAGGGTTGTCATCCTTACTACCAGTGGTGTAGTGGAGGGCTGTCATCCTTACTACCAGTGGTGTAGTGGAGGTTTGTCATCCTTACTACCAGTGGTGTAGTGGAGGGCTGTCATCCTTACTACCAGTGGTGTAGTGGAGGGTTGTCATCCTTACTACCAGTGGTGTAGTGGAGGGCTGTCATCCTTACTACCAGTGGTGTAGTGGAGGGCTGTCATCCTTACTACCAGTGGTGTAGTGGAGGGCTGTCATCCTTACTACCAGTGGTGTAGTGGAGGGCTGTCATCCTTACTACCTGTGGTGTAGTGGAGGGCTGTCATCCTTACTACCAGTGGTGTAGTGGAGGGCTGTCATCCTTACTACCAGTGGTGTAGTGGAGGGCTGTCATCCTTACTACCAGTGGTGTAGTGGAGGGCTGTCATCCTTACTACCAGTGGTGTAGTGGAGGGTTGTCATCCTTACTACCAGTGGTGTGGTGGAGGGCTGTCATCCTTACTACCAGTGGTGTGGTGGAGGGCTGTCATCCTTACTACCAGTGTTGTAGTGGAGGGCTGTCATCCTTACTACCAGTGGTGTAGTGGAGGGCTGTCATCCTTACTACCAGTGGTGTAGTGGAGGGCTGTCATCCTTACTACCAGTGGTGTAGTGGAGGGCTGTCATCCTTACTACCAGTGGTGTAGTGGAGGGCTGTCATCCTTACTACCAGTGGTGTAGTGGAGGGCTGTCATCCTTACTACCAGTGGTGTAGTGGAGGGCTGTCATCCTTACTACCAGTGGTGTAGTGGAGGGCTGTCATCCTTACTACCAGTGGTGTAGTGGAGGGTTGTCATCCTTACTACCAGTGGTGTAGTGGAGGGTTGTCATCCTTACTACCAGTGGTGTAGTGGAGGGCTGTCATCCTTACTACCAGTGGTGTAGTGGAGGGTTGTCATCCTTACTACCAGTGGTGTGGTGGAGGGCTGTCATCCTTAGTACCAGTGGTGTAGTGGAGGGCTGTCATCCTTAGTACCAGTGGTGTAGTGGAGGGCTGTCATCCTTACTACCAGTGGTGTAGTGGAGGGTTGTCATCCTTACTACCAGTGGTGTGGTGGAGGGCTGTCATCCTTAGTACCAGTGGTGTAGTGGAGGGCTGTCATCCTTACTACCAGTGGTGTAGTGGAGGGCTGTCATCCTTACTACCAGTGGTGTGGTGGAGGGCTGTCATCCTTACTACCAGTGGTGTAGTGGAGGGCTGTCATCCTTACTACCAGTGGTGTAGTGGAGGGCTGTCATCCTTACTACCAGTGGTGTAGTGGAGGGCTGTCATCCTTACTACCAGTGGTGTAGTGGAGGGCTGTCATCCTTACTACCAGTGGTGTAGTGGAGGGCTGTCATCCTTACTACCAGTGGTGTGGTGGAGGGCTGTCATCCTTACTACCAGTGGTGTAGTGGAGGGCTGTCATCCTTACTACCAGTGGTGTAGTGGAGGGCTGTCATCCTTACTACCAGTGGTGTAGTGGCATTGGTGGAAAAATGCCTTAAAAAAGGTGCAGTTAAAAAACGTGATTTTCCTGTTTTTTTTAAATAATATTTCCACACTATGAGGTCTAAATAACACTGAATTCCCTTTTTGTGTCAGAGCTGTTAGAAAACACTGCCTGGAATCTCAGCCTGTACGGGCGGCATGGCAACTTTTGGCCCATATCATGACGTCACAATGTGATCTGATTATAATAGACCAATGACTGTTCATCTGGGTAAAGGGGGTGGGCTCTAGACCAGGGTTCCCCAACTGGTTCCCCAAACACCAGGAAATCGGCTCCAAGTGATTTTTATTTTGGAAATGTGTTCCTTAAGTATTGTCACCCATAATAGAGAAACACGTGATCGTATACAAAATGTAAGCAAGGTTTGAAATTATATTAGTTATAATAGTTATAGTCAAATATTATATCTGTTTGGGCTTCTTACGGTTAATTTGCGTTCTAGAAATTATTTGTAATTATTGTTCCAGCCCCTTGACCATCCGCTCAAGAAAAGAATCGTCCCGCGGCGATGATCCCTGTCCTAGACCATCCCATCAGCCAATCAGAGCTTCCCGTTTGTTTCCTAAAGCCCACATGATCAGACGGAGCATTTCCAGGGCCAAAGGAGTGTCAGGGAAATACATGATAAATATATTTGGCATTATTGCATTATTTTCATTCAATAAACACACAGTGATTTATTAGACTTACAGTGATGATTTTAAAAAAAGTTTTTACAAAGACTGCATGGGGTCTTTAAAAGTATAGGGAATATTACTTTACTCACCGAAAACGGCGATCAGCGTTTACACCAATTATTTTACCACATAGCTTCTTACTACTCAAGGTCAGACAGAGGCGGTCTGAGACAGACAGTGATGATCAGACAGACAGACGGACGGACGGACGGACGGACCAGGAGGTTGCTTGATTCATCTTCATTAATTGATAAAGACAACAATTGCAGATGAAAGACAACAGTTGGAGACAGTCACAAAAGCACTGAGGAGGTTATAACAGCAGGTTATAACAGGCCTCATACTACTGTCCAGGTCTCCTCTATGTAGCACAATGTCCACTACCTACTGGGTTCTCCCATTCCCCACACACCAAGCACACATTTCCACTACCAGTGGAAAACCATATAGTGGCAGAGAGAGACTATATTCCTGTTAGTGTGTCATTGGTAGAATACAGTGAGTCTTCACAGCAAAGGCAGAGCGTACAGTGTGTGTGTGTGTGTGTGTGTGTGTGTGTGTGTGTGTGTGTGTGTGTGTGTGTGTGTGTGTGTGTGTGTGTGTGTGTGTGTGTGTGTGTGTGTGAGAGAGAGAGTCAGCCGAGGACTCCCCTCTCTGGAGGGTGCTTGCTGACGCACATTTACCGCTCCCATTAAACATTAACGCAGCTCAGAGAGAGAGCCTCCGCAACACGCAACCACACACATACACACAGCCATTTACGTGAATACTAGAGGGGAAATAACAGGCTGAAATGATGCGTCAGAAACACATCCTACATGCATACATGATGGCAAGGGCTTGTGTTGTTCCATTATTCTGACAGAGGATGATGCAGAGAAGGGCATGGGAGTGTTACAATGAAGTTAAGAAACATGGAATGGATGAGGAAATGAAAGAGATAGTTTACAATAAACGAACTATTAAATAGACTAGAAATAGGATCCAGACAAGTCTTTCCTGGAAAGGTCAAGTGGTCAGGAGGAAAAACCATGATGACATAAAAGAGATGGGTGACAGGTGATGGGAGTTCCAGGTAATGGTATTAATAGCGTACAGTGTTCACTTCCCGGCTGTGCAGGAAGCAAAGCGGTGTGCATCTGGAGAGTTACGAGTATAAAGTGGCAGTGGATGGCGTCAGAAAGCACGTCAAATGTTGTTAACGGACGATTAGCACGATCATAAAGGGAGCGTTGACTCATTAGACAAACAGTAGGGACGAGATGGTCCGCCCTGGGGGAGGAGAGAAAAAGAGAGAAAGGGAGAGAACGGTAAAGAGAGAGAGAGAGAACGGTAAAGAGAGAGAGAGAACGGTAAAGAGAGAGAGAGAACGGTAAAGTGAGAGAGAGAGAACGGTAAAGTGAGAGAGAGAGAACGGTAAAGAGAGAGAGAGAGAACGGTAAAGAGAGAGAGAGAACGGTAAAGAGAGAGAGAGAACGGTAAAGAGAGAGAGAGAACGGTAAAGAGAGAGAGAGAACGGTAAAGAGAGAGAGAGAACGGTAAAGTGAGAGAGAGAGAACGGTAAAGAGAGAGAGAGAACGGTAAAGAGAGAGAGAGAGAACGGTAAAGAGAGAGAGAGAGAACGGTAAAGAGAGAGAGAGAGAACGGTAAAGTGAGAGAGAGAACGGTAAAGAGAGAGAGAGAGAACGGTAAAGAGAGAGAGAGAGAGAACGGTAAAGAGAGAGAGAGAGAACGGTAAAGAGAGCGAGAGAACAAAACAGTCTCTGCATCAGAGATGCTTTGAAACACCTGGAGTTTCTGATTGACATTTAAGAGGGTATGATTCTACAGCAGACAAATCCCATATTTGGAGCTGAAAGTGTTTATAGTGGGTGTTGTGTCAGTTTAAACCATCTGACAGCACAAAGTTTCCCTCCCAAAGCGTCACTCAGTCAGTAACAAGGTGCCACCATGTCAAGCTGACCCTCAGGACTGGAGAGAGGGAGTTGAACGATTTTAATAACTAGCAAAAATAACCAGCATAGTCTCACAGATATACAATTCAGATGACTGAGAAGGGGTAAACACTGACCAACCGTCGCAGATGAAAGTGCAGTTTAGTAGGACATTCAGGAGAAATAATCCATTGAACGCCTTGGTCTTTCGTTTGTTTATAGATCGGTTTGACACATTGCTGAGACCAGACCTGTTGTCACTGTCCTGATGTGATGGCAGACAGACAAAAACGTCAAAGTTTCTTTACTGCTCTTCCTACCACATCACTCGACTGACGTAATGCCACCCGGACTGCCTTTTTTCTGAGGGCTTCGTTGTCAATGGCAGGTATGATTGACAGGTAATGGAGTGACTAGAGGGTGTACAGATTAAGCGAGTGCCACAGTGAACCAGTCACTACGTCCTTTAACTTGACAAACAGAGCGAATGGTCTAGTCCAGGTTGAAATCGCATGTCTTTGTTTGTTAGAAATCATTACCTTTCTGTTAGGATAATTTTTTTGAGTAAAGTGCATGGATGCGTTCTCAATTTGAACAAAGTTCCTAGCCATCTGATGTTGCTCTCCGACAGAACTAAACCACTCACACAGAGTAAACACACTGAGGACATCATGGAAAACATTACCCTTAAAAACCACAGCTACCAAACTGTCACTACAAACCAACAAAACTGTTATAAACTTTCAATTGACACATAGCTTACTTATCAGGTGATGTAATGTGATGTGTTATGTGCATGTGTAGCTATGAGGATCAATAAAAAAAAAAGCTAGATGCAATTTGGTATGAAAACAGAAAATGCAATGCGATCAGCCTAACACTATAAAGACGATTACTTTTTTTTATTGACTACTTTATGGTTTATTTAGTTATAGCAATATTATATTAGCTATTCAGTTTTCCAATGCATGTATTGAAACTGAAACCTGGTAGTGTTATGCGGAATGTTTTCCTCTGATTCTTGTGGTTTAGCTGCTAGCGTACAGTAGCTGGGTGAAATAATAGAACATTGTGTGGCCAGAAAAATAAGCGATTATAATGCATGCTCGTTCTTATCTTCCCAAAGAAGAGTACACCTCATACAGTTGCTAGTAAGCTACATTTCTATTATATAATAGCTAGTTACTCTAGCTCGCAAACTAATATAATTAGCCAGCTAACCAGTCAACTTGTTAATCAAACAGGAATCAAATGTCATTAGAACAAACAGGAATCTAAATTAATACGTGTGCTAGTTGGCGAGGAATACAAAATAGCATGCAAGTTTAGGAAATACTTACAGAGGAAAATCTTCGTGGGAAAACCAGAGTTGTATTTTGGGAAATATTGCCACGAATCCCTTGTTTTTGTGTTTAGGAAAGTTTTTAAATCCCTTCTCCTCACTGCTACAACCATCAGCAGCCCACATCAAAGTGTTTAACACACTCCCGTCCCTCCTCCGCTCTGTCCGCCCGCAAAAAACTCACTTTACGAACGTGACCAATTTGGCACTCTATCAGCCGACAAATGTTATAAATAGATCCCGCGTTGGCTTCCGAACTTGTTTTCTGTTCGTTTTGAAAATAACTAGTAACTAGTTAGGCGTACTGAAGTTGTTCTCGCTGTCGCCCTGCCTTGTAGTAAATCGCTCGCTCGCCCAGAAACTGTCTCCAGCAGGCAGCTCCCCTCGGAGAGCTCAGGCAGTGCAGTGCCTCGATCTCGTCCCGAACACGCCAATATCCCGAGACTGCATCCGGGTCGGGTCGCAGTCAGATTATTTTCAAAGTTTATTTCTTGCAAAAACGTATTCTGTCATCTTTGAAAGCCTTCTCTGTATAAGCAGTAACTAACTTCTAGTCAGAGCCAGGGATTTCCAGAATGGCACCAAATTGACAAAGGACAGACAGTCGGCTACATTACAAGTGGGCCATAGTGAGTGTATGCCAGTGTAAAGCTTGCGGATATTTCTAAAGCAAACGCTGGAATCTAAACAAGCATTCCTTCCAGAGCTCAGCTTCTATTTATTTAATGTCTGATCATTGTAGGATCAGAGGCCAGGGCAGCCTCTCTGCATGCATGGAATGATTTATCTCCCTGTGTATGTGAGAGAGAATCATTGTATCGTTTCGTGTGTGTGCCTGTGGTCAGTAGAATATGTGCGCATTTAACAAGTCAGCCTAACAGTAAAATGACTAAATCTCCATAGAACCAATGATGTGAAAGATGGAGATTACAGGACTGTGGTCTGACAAGCCCCAGGGCAAGACATGGCCTGTGTCGTCACAAATGGCATCCTATTCCCTATATAGTGCACTACTTTTGACCAGAGGCCATAGGGAATAGGGTACCATTTGGGACGTAAAATGGATGCTTCAAGCTGTCACAGATCAGTTACTATTATACCTGTCCTAACCAAACACTGTGATCACATGGCTCTCCCTTTTCAATCTCTGAAATATACTGTAATTCAGTGTTATGTTATGTACCGTTCAACAAGGCAGAGAGAGAGAAAGAAAGTGAGAGGGAAAGAGAGTGAGAGAGATGATGTGTGTGTGTGGGTGGGTTTAGGGCCACACAATCTGTTCAGTTGTAACCTCTAATTAGCTACAGTGGTATTCTGTGTTGTGAAGACAAGAGCCTGAAGTGAAATGAGTTACCCATCCACTAAACTCACTGCAGCCTTCACCATGTATTAGATTTAGATTTGACCAGGGAATTCGTTTTCATAGAAAACCACAATGGCAATTGAAGTGAAATGTAGAATAAAGGAAAGCTGTTCAATATGTAATAATACAATACACTATTAATGCTGCTATGTTTTTACATTGTTGCCAACTCCCTCTCTTCCAATATAAAACAATTGTTGCCACCTCCCGCTTCCAATATAAACAATAAACAATTGCTCATCACCGCTCTCTAGTGGTGGTGGAAGGGTAATGCAGAGGCTGTATATCCATCAAACATTACAGCACTCCATCTCCTTACAATGGAAGCAACAGTTTAGCGCTCCATCAGAATATAACAATTTCTGTCAAGAACTGAACTCATATCAAAAGGGTTGACACATGTATTGGATACTGAGACAGTTGACGATGGCATGCCCAGGCTTTACAGATGTTAAGAGATCAATCTTTGACAAAAAATATCTGCAAATAACCCTGAATAGCATCTGTAAGACATGTTTGAGCCATCAGTTCTACAATCGTGTTCTAATAATTTTGTACATAGGAGAAATCAAAGAAAAGCTGGTTTGAGTTTTACATAAAAATGCATAAAATGAATAACAAAAGAGAAGCACAAAACCTATTCACATTCGGACCAGTCTACAAAAATGTGACATGTTGCAATGAGACCTATCTGTGGTAAATCTGTGAGGTGAGTTGAGAGTGGAGTGAAACTAACATTCATTATCTTCAGTTTTCTTGTTATGTACATTAATCATCTAAAACCATTTCGCTAGGCAGTGTTGTCTAGAATTCAAACTGAATACCGCTACATTTCACTATTGTTAGTGCAATGTTATGTCATCCATAGCAATGGTGTTGAGGTCCTCTATAAGGATGAGGTTGGTGCTAGTAATGCCAGGATAGTGGCATCCATTCCCAGGACCACCCGTACGCCAAATGTATGCACGCGTGACTGTAAGTCGCTTTGGATGAAAGCATCTGCGAAATGGCAGATATTATATTATGAAATTAAACAATCGTAAAACGGAGTGATATTCGGTGTGGATTCCAGGCTAGGGCAAGAGTGAATATCTCTATTCCAAATCCATCCCTAGCCCCTCCTCCCTAGCCCCTCCTGTAGCCTATGAAGGGGTTGGATAGGTGGAAGCAAAAAGGAGGAAATTCCATCCAGCCTATCAGAAATCAGAAGACAAGGTGAAGCAAGTCACAAGTACCATATTGCATCCACCTATCCAAACCCTTCAGATCTACAGGAGTGCCTTTGGAAGAGGGTCTAGAGGTTGATTTGGAATTCAGGGTGTGTCTCAATTGTATACCCATGATTCATTGCGTCCTCTCTCCTCATCTCCTTCTCAAAACACATTGGAGGAGAAGATCCAAGGCGAGGAACCTCAGATCGTCTGCTCCAATGAGTTTTCAGAAGGATGCAAGGAGAGAGGATATGAGGAATCAAGGAAATACTATTGAGATTCACCCAGTGTGTGTCTCAGTGGTCTTTGATCTGGTCCTCCTCCTCCAGCTTGCGTATCTCTCCCTTCAGGAAGTTGATGGTCTCTCTGCTGGCTTTCAGTCTGTCTTTTAGGTCTGTGATCTCCTGACTGGTCTTCTTCTTCGCTGCTTCCAGCTTCTCCCGCGTCCGCAGCTCCAGCTCCGCAACTACAGACACAGGAAGGAATGGTCAGTCACCGGTGGTACTGTCCACTCATAGCACTGCACAGTGGTGTTTCACTGAACAATGACGACAGAGAGATCGGGTCTCATTGGCTGCCTTTACACAGGCAGTCCAATTCTGATCTTATTGGCAAAGGATCTGGTCTGATCGGTCAAAATACCAATAATTGGGCAAAATATCAGAATTGGGCTGCCTGTGTAAACACAGCCATCAACTTTTAATCTAAGCCCCTACTGCAGGGTTCCCCAACTGGCGGTTTTATTTGGTCCCCCCAAGTTTTCTGAGCAACAAAAAAATACTAACAATTATTTATTTATTTTTTGCATTTTCATTGTTGGACATAAAAGACTAAACTCCAGGAAATCAGCTCCAAGTGATTTTAATTTGGGAAATCAGCTCCAAGTGATTTTAATTTGGGAAATCAGCTCCAAGTGATTTTAATTTGGGAAATCAGCTCCAAGTGATTTTAATTTGGGAAATCTGTTCAAGTATTCCCACGCATAATAGAGAGACACGTGATCATATACAAATGTAAGCAAGGTTTGAAATTATGTTTCAGTCAAATATTATATATTTTTTGGGCTTCTTGAGGTGAAATTGCAGTCTACAAATTATTTGTAATTATGTTCCTGGCCCCCGACCAGCCTCTCAATAAAAAAAATCGTCCCGCGGCTGAATCTAGTTGATGATGTCTATAATTTGCATTGAAACACATTTGCCTGATGAGGGTGAAAAAAAAAAGAGGCATTGCTAGATACAGTAGTTACAATATAAATCTACAGGTACTAAATGCACACGTGTGTTACTGAACAGTACAGGAAAACGTGTGTTACTCACACTCAGTCTCGTGCTTATAGGCCCCCAGGGTCAGTTGTCTAGAGGTACTAAGAAGCTGCTGCATCATGGCTGTGGGGTCCTGGAAGATCTGAGAGAGTAACAGGGAGGACAGAGAGTCGAGACAGGCCTCTCTGGTTTCTTTCCTCACCTTGCAACTTGTTTCACTTCGCTTCTCGTGTCCTCTTTGGTTCACTGTTTTTGAAAAATAAATAAATTTGCTCACCATTTCATCATAGAATTCAGAGACCACCGTCTTCTTGGGCATGGCACTGGAGTCTGACTGGAAGAGCTTCAGCAGGTGGTAGAGAGTCACCTGTAGACAGACAGACAGACAGACAGACAGACAGACAGACAGACAGACAGACAGACAGACAGTATCATGTAAGTGGGGGAAGAAGGTCACCTGTAGATAGACAGAGTATCATGTAACTGGGGGAAGAGTGTCATAAAAATAATGTAATTGTACAATGAACACGTAGTCTCACGTCCACTGTTATTAAACTATTGTTTTACTATTTTAATGTGTCTCCTAATTTAGAAAACTTATTGTGTTTTTATCTTTCACACCTTTCTATTATTTGATTGTGTTAAGCACTCTGAAATGTATCTTCTGTTATAAAAAAAATAAGGTGCTATATTAATAAAGTTTGATTTGAATGAAATGCCATAATAAAGCAACACTCACTGGCCGCTCATTGGGGTCGATGAAAAAGATCTTGATGATGATCTCAAACTCTCCCCAGCCCGTCTCTGTGATCTCGTACGGAGGCTTCGTCACGACTACAACAGATCAGAAAGAGAACACCATTAGGCCTCCATGAGGCCCTACATGCATGGCAAATTACATCACTGTTATTATGTGGATACATTACAAACTTGATTTACCTCTGAGTGGATTCACATAACTTTCATGTAGTTTGAACTGTATCTTCTTCACATATGCAGACATATCCTGGAATATAATTGGGTCAGGTCAATACTGTAGTTATCCAATGAGACCTTGAAGTCAACACCAACCATTTTCCAAGATTACAGTTGAGTTTACCTCGTTTCTGTATGGTTTCACATACACAGACCATTGGTGAGTGTGTCCATCCTCCTCTCTCTTCTTCCCAAAATACCGAGCAACGTTTCCGAATACGATGGGCTTCACGATCGTAACACCCTGTGGGTTACAGACAAATGCTGTTTTCTGCAACATAATGCAGATCAATAATGATGATAATATGGTGAACTGGCTACCATAGACGGTAAGAAGTGATGCGGTTTGTTGCCTGCCAAGCCAACCGCGTCTTCACGACAAGCACTTTACTGACACGCTTCCGTAGGCTTATTAAAAAGGAAGTAACATATAACTAGCTTACACAGTTAGTCAAATTGTCTCTTATAAACATACAACTTTTTATTGATCATATTATAGTTACCGGTATCAAATATTATTGACATCCGCCCCCTACCTTCACTCTACCCCCGGAATCTGGTCCAAATTCAGCCATCCTTTTAAACATAGTATAGAGAGTAGAAAGTGACGTTAAACTCGTATATGTCACTATAGGACTCTTGCAGTAGTGATTTGGAATCTGTCATTTAATAAGATTGCCATTAGATCTATGAAAACAACACGATTTTACAATGTACACATTTCAAATTGCCAGCCAAACAAGCACCGGAAGTACGTTACATTGTTCGTGGTCCGATGTGAACACGGGAAACATTCAGAGCGTAACACGATTAGGGTCCTCTTGTCTAATGTTCTGCTTTGTACCCTGTAGTAGTAGTAGGTTTATTGGTTTCTTGCAGTCATATAGACTGAATTGTGTAAACCAATTTACAATCATCAAATAGTAAAATAATAAACTAGCAAAACATGTAATAAAATGTTAAACTATGCAATAGTATATACAAAACAATAATACTACAACGACAAGGTTTGGGGTGGCAGCTTTACAAAATACATCTTTAGAACTTTTAAGGAGGCGTTTCTAACGCCCCTGTGCTATATGATGTGTGCATTGATCAATTTAGTGAAGTATGGAATGGGAGAGTTCCGATAAGCAGCCTGTGCGTGTCATGTAAGTGTTCCGTTTGTGGCGGTTGCGGGTTGCCAGTCCAGTAGTCTGCTGTCTGGTTGGGGGGAGCCAGCCTGCAAACTGGGAGTTCTGCAGGGATTTATGATATGTCAGGCAGATCTGCTCCCGATCGCTCTCCAAGGACATGATTCTGAGGGCTTACCCGATAGCTGGTGTACGACCCGTCCCGAATTATTCTGCAGGCTCTCGTCTGGACACGAGTCAGGGTTTGAGTGATCATCGAAGATAGGCCATTTATACAAAACATGTGACGTCCAACTAGGCTACTGAAATTAATAAAATGTATATTTATAAACATAAATGTGTTCATATGAGACGAGACTTCGGACTAGAACTATTGCCTTCATAAGCATTTCTCACAAACTGTAGCCCAAAGGCCACCAGATGGCCATATCCGAGCCGTTTGTAAAATGAAACCATCAATTCCAGATCACCATCCCCACCCGCAAGCCTATGGCCTACACCAACTGCTTCACACACGGTCTTGATCAGCTATACTTATTTGTTTGCGATCAGCATTGCAAATTCAATAAACGTATCCAATAGCCTCACATCCCAAGTAATAAACAGAATAATGGAGGTACAAAGTAGTTACAATTATTTTATTTTTGGGAAGGCACAAGGTGGTACAAGTTCAGAGGAGAACCTACTGTCTTTATTCTTAATGCAAATATTCTGTCTAATGAATCATATAATTAAAAGAGCAATATGATCTGAACTATCAATAAACACATTGATAGCATTTTAGTATGCATGGTGTAATAATTCAATAATCGATCAGAAATTTGCACCGGTCATTCTTCATGGATCTGGAACCGACGACTTACCTTCTGCCGTTGGTGAATGTCATGGAGCTGTAAATGAAATAAGGGCAAAAAGAACTACATCCTAACGTACAATTCAGCATTTAGTGTAAGTGTAACTATGAGTAAATTACATTTATATATATATATATATATATAAAACCAAGAGCCTCGAACTCTTTGAAGGGAGGCCTTTCTTTAAATTATTTGTGTCAATCATACCTGGAAAAAAAAAAAGCCTTTAAGTTTCTGCTGAGTAAATTAGACTATTACAATCTTTTCACAAACAGAACAACGACATAGACCTCAGTCATATTCTACGGTCTTATTCAATCCTTTACTTTGCATTCTATTGATTAAGTGTACATTTGATGAAACCAATCAGCAATGTCAGGAAAAGTAACATTCGGCCGAATGGTTCACGAAGCCTGACTTC
This sequence comes from Coregonus clupeaformis, assembly GCF_020615455.1. NCBI lineage: Eukaryota > Metazoa > Chordata > Actinopteri > Salmoniformes > Salmonidae > Coregonus > Coregonus clupeaformis. The sequence goes on from NC_059195.1 coordinate 19,565,591, forward strand.
AGACGGAGAAATCTAGTTTATTGAAGACACTCAAAACAAGACAGTGCACCTTTAAAAAAGTTCAATTTCCTGAAAACGTCACAGAGATAAATTGATCAGGTAAAAGACTTGATCACAAAACCTTGGATTTGACTGTAAAACAATATTTCAAGGTAATATCTAAGATGGGATGCATTATAAGTACAAAATGACAATCAACACTAATTGAGTATGGGTAACACTGTATATATATGTACAATATTGACGTTTCAAACCTGTTTCAAATCAGCTCTACTCAAATATTCATTCTGCTTGAAAAGACGTTGGACTGGAAAGCAATTCTTAATGATCAGCGAATAGGTAACAAAGCATTCATAACCGATCCATTAGCACAATAAACATGGCATAATTGCTACAGAGCATTATGAATGCTTTACAACATATTCAACATCTCAGTGCATTTATACAATAAATGCAATACAAAACGTAACACGAAGCAAAAGTCCCATGTATAAAAACAAAGTGTGTTATGCAAACTTTACCTGAAGGAGTACTTTACTAAAGCTCCATCTAATAAGATTCCATGTCAAAACACATTGTAGTCCTCAAAATGCTCTTTCTAGCTAGTGAGTCATTTTGATTAAAAACGTATAGATGTTTGTGCCAATAGTTAGATTTAAAGGCTTACCAGTAACATTCACACATTTTAAGTTGACTTTGAAGCAGTGGTTTCAGTGAATGATTCAAGCCACAATAACCACCTAAATATCTGAAGATAGTGGCGTGGCAACACAACGCTAGCAGGAGAGCACTGCTAATGTCTATCAGGGCAGTTGAGGAGATACACGGGGAGGTGGCAGGCATTACCGCCGTAAAAACAGGCATCAATAGCAGTTATTTCAATCTGGCAGACCAGTCAGTGCACAGACCCCGAGACGCCAGGGAAGGGTTGTGCTCTCATGCGTTTACAAAATGGACACCTCACTTGAATATCCTTAAGACTACTGTAATCCCCATCCAGCCCCTTGGCCTGGTCCCGGACCTTATTACTATTGTAATCAACCATTTACTACGCCCCATCCGCTTGGCCTGGTCCCAGAAGGGGATCCTACATAACAGGATCAATGAATTAGCCAGCTAACTTTGATAAACAACCAGAAATAACTTGAGATTTTCTGGTTATTTAAGAACACTAAAATTTGATACGTTTTTGGTTGTTGAGTCATTACACCATACCAGTGTCAATCTTCTATTAAAAAAAATATATATATATAATTTCCGAATATTTTGGCAAATTAGCTGGCTAAAACATTGATCCTGCTTTGTAGTATTATACCGCTCAGGTCTGTATGTTTTTTAGCCAACTACTCTGGCCAGCATTTGTTATTGCCATTCAATGTAGACATGACAATGAGCCTAGACTCGGCCAAAATATATACAGATCTGGGACCAGGCTACCACACCCCTACCTGGCCTAAAACAGTGAGGCAAGCTACTCAATAAGAAATCAGTGCAGTACATCAGCCAGCCAATAGGAGCACCTGTTTGCCGATAAGGGACTAATTCTGTTCACAAAAGTAGTAGTATTGTACAGATCTGTGACGTTTGCATCACCTATCACTCAAACATCCATATAAATCAATAATATGTTCTACTTGTGTCATTAATATTAGGGTAATGAATCCTTGGAATGTACTATCCTAGTAACATGAATGAATAAAACAAAAATCAATAAAAATATAACTAACGTCCTGAACACCACTACAATCAGTTAGTAAAATACATGGATTTTCACTTTTTGAATCCAAATGGCACACAGTAGTATACTGTGATTGAAAACAAATGTTTGCAAACAAGTAGCTACATTTTGGAACAAACTAATATGTCAGAGATTAAAATATCTGCCACACTATTATTCAATGCATAAAGTAGTTACGCTAAATTCAAAGCCAGATTTCACCAATTCTGGGCATCAGGACAAATACAACCTTTTGGTCAACCGTGCTTAAGTTGGTCAATAACAGCGTAACTTTGCAACTTAAGCTACATAGTAGATTTAAAATAACTATTTGGTCAAACTCAATATGAAAAATGTATGCAGGCAAAAACGTACACATTTAATGTCAATTCCTACTAAGTGTCAAAACCCCAGTAAACAGTTTATTACAACACAGAATCTATTTTAATATTCAAAGCAGAGACATTTACAAACATTATCCTAACGAGAAAAGTATGTAGGGACATGAGGAAATAAAGACGAAAAACCAAAACAAACCTCCCTATAAAAACAATTCTAACCTGACAAATGTACACATTATAGCAGTCAAAAAAAGTTGTCTGTTTTCTTTTCTGTTTTGGAATAGAACAGGCAAATGTAGTAATTTGTTATTTTCGCAAAGCTTGAAGAACCCTGTGAACACAGGTAGGTAATATTTTTTTTTCATTCACATCAAATAAAATTTCAGTAAAAATAAAAGAGCTGTCGAGTAGTTTTTTTTTTTTTTTTAAACCATGAGTATGATTTTAAAGAACTCTACTTAAAGCCTTACACAGCTGTGAGCGATTCCCAGGTAGTCAGTCCCCTGGTAACCATGGAGACAGACAGAGAGGGGGGGGGGACTAGTTGTCAAGGCGATCCTGAAGTAGGGCCTGCTGGTTGTGAAGCGGTGTCCTCGTCCCTGTCCTCTTCCGTAGGCTGAAATGTGTCAAAACGAAGGGTGGAGTTTGGTTTGGGGCAGCCCAACAATATACAGTTTCTTGTTTGTATCATACCCCCTCTAACTGCACAGTACACACACACAGAGGAACCAAAACAAAGACATGCAGGTACTTCTCTTTCTAACGGTAGTCAACTTGTCAGAGAATGATTCCACATTACAGTGAGTAAGGAAGAACAATGCAGTGCCCACAATGGCTAAACCCTGCTATCCTGTTGAGACCTGAATTTAGTATGTATTCAAATGTGTAATGCACTTAGTACTAATATATTTCAGAAAAAGATTTACAATTAGTGTGTGTGGATAGGATAAAACCTGTTTAAGGGTGTTTCACAAAACATCTCATAACCTCATCTAAAAGTTAAAATGGGCAGAACAAGGGTGAAAAAGTCTACAATGGTCTCTATAGAAAGAACGCCCAATCCCAACCCCTAGACCCTACGCACTTCTTCAATATCGTCAAGAGGATTTGACAGACGGAAGCAATAGGTTGTTAAGTCTACCTTGGCCCTCTGATAGGTGGAAGTCATGTGGGAGAATTCCACCTATCAAATCCTCTCAGATCTCAAGTCCATAAGACAAAAAATGGGTCTATGCGGTCGGTTTGGGATTGGTCCCCAAGTCTAAGAGAGAGGTGACGAGGGCCCAGTTTTTCCAAGAGTTATCTGGATTTCGCCTATCGGATAGGATTAAATGCATAGAAATACAATTAATAGAACGGACGACTAATTGACGGGAATGGGGACTCCCGTTCTATTCATTATATTTCTACGCATTTCATCCTAGGCGAAATACAGATAGATCACTTTTGAAAAACTGGGCCCAGAGCACTGGGAAAAGCAGAGGACAAACATGGTCAACTTTACAGAGAGGAATACTAGTGGTGCTACATAGGGACGTGGATAAATCTATAGACAGACTTCTACTTGCGCTACACTTAATTCAGTACTCTGAAACAGAACTAAAAAATAATGTAGACTGGCATGCACATGATTAACATTACAGTGACAATTCATTGGAATTGCAAAACCACATAACCATTCATAATATTTCAGTTCATAGATCACCCCCAGCCAGTTTCCAAACTCATCCACCAGGTAAAGGAATATGCTGTACATTTTGGTTGTTTTTGACAATTTCCATATAACTGTAGTTATTAGCCTAGAAGTAATTCTGAGTTTAATTGGTTTATCAATTCTATTTTAATCAAATTAAAGAAGCTGAGAATTGCTTAATGAGTGAATTTACACGGTGCATAGTTGGGAATATCAAATTCAAAAGTTAATAATACCAACATTTCATTGAACAGATGTCCCGTCACCCTCCCCACAATCATTTCAGCTCCATTGAGCATCTCAATGGGGCCCACAGCATCATCAAGACATGTTCTCAAAACACCAGATAATTTATAATTATCACTAATAGATGAAAGACCATTTGACCATTTGACCAAAGAATGACCATTTGTTGTTGCATTTTTTTGTTTTGTTTAAAAGACCTGGTACTAACTTCCTTCAGAGTATTTTTGCAAGAGATATTGAAAGAGTTAAGGTGGTTGAACCTTCATCAAAATGAACCTTCTTGAGATGATGTGGACACCAATGAGTGTTGCAGGAACCACATGATACGTAGTTGTGAAGGATGAATACACCAGAGAGAGAGAGAGACAGTTAAAACAGTGCAAGAAATATGTTATCAGGAAATCAGGACTGCTTTCTCCATGCCTGCAAAACATCACAGACACCTATAGACAAATTGGAAAAATAGCTAGTCATTGCTTCCCTGTATCGTGAACATACGATTCCAATGCTAAATGAAACCATGTTAAAGATCTGTGAACATTGAAAGGTAGTAAGCATAGATCAAAGCATTTATTTTACCATGAAGTGAGGATAATAAAAGCAACCCTTAGGTTTGTTTCCTTGTGATTTAAAAAGTTATGACTGACTAAAACTAATATTTTAGGTTGATTTGTCAGTTGTATTATTAAAATGATAACGTTTATTTTAATAATTTAACCAAATGCTAGTAATTTAATAAAATGGGGGGGGGGGAAATGCAGAGAAATTACTTCATCAAACATGTACATTCAAAGGAGTTATCCCATTTAATGCAAGCATTAGTTACTAATCAGCAAACTAACCAATCAAATACAAAAACAAACAAAAATAGGCCAAATATATATTAATAACCGGTAATACAATCAGATTTTGGGGTATACATGCAATCACTTTTGGGATTTACAATGGCAACTTAAATTTGAGTGACCATCAACCCATTTAAAAAAAAGGACAAATACCACAACATTATTTTCTTGACTACGCCATTTCAATAAAACACCCATTGACCTTCAATTCCTACAAGATAATTGCCAAGGTACCATTTCACCAAGGAATTGTGTCAAAATTGTCTGGCTGTCCATTTCAAACTATAGCCTAAAAACAAGACAACTGACAGTGAAATCTTGAGATTCACTTCAAATAGGTGTACCATTTGAAACCTAAAATATCCGCATTTACAAAATGGCTGCCATTGAATTGTGGACAATTATGATGATTATTTTAGTCCTCATTGAAATAGATTGTGATATTTTCAGACAAGTACCGTACCTGTATTGATTTATATTTTCAAGCACTGTACCACTGGCAAATATATTTTCATTGTATTCTTATTCGTTTAAAGCATCAGCACACAGTGTGATGCGCAGTAGTAAGGGCTGAAAATACATCAAATTGACCTAAAATGTACCGGCAAACATAGCGACATTGCAAGGGCCCTATAAAATCTGTTTTATTTTTTGCCCATATGTCTTCTTCTCTTTCCTAATTCCATTTTGTTTTTCAGTTTTTTGCTCTAAAAAAAAGTATCAATTTAAAAAATATATAAAAACACCATTGTATGTTCTAAAGTCCACAACCATGCTTAAACCTTATCAGGAGACCACTTTTGAGTTCTGGGAAAAATCTAAGAAATTGAAACCTTTTTGGGTGTAGTTACCCTTTAATTCAACTGTGCACCAGCAAGAGACGGCGGTTCGGTTAGCGATGTTTCTGTAGCACTCATGTGATTTCAGAGTTTGATAAACAAAATGGCCACTGGATTGATGCAAATAATCATGATATCATTCTGCCAGGTGGGCATAAGATACTTTGTAGTTAACATTTAATTGAGAAGGTTTTTGGGAAAAGCCTTTCCATCTAACGGAAGACGGTTGTCATTACATTAGCATCATCGCTAACGGCTACACAAATGAAATAACATTTTATTTGTCACATGCACGTGTTTAGCAGATGTTATTGCGGGTGTAGCGAAATGCTTGTGCTTCTAGCTCCGACAGCGCAGTAATATCTAACCATTGCACAACATGCAGTGCCTTGCCAAAGTATTCATCCCCCTTGGCGTCTTTTCTATTTTGTTGCATTACAACCTGTCATTTTAATTGATTTTTATTTGGATTTCATGTAATGGACATACACAAAAGTCCAAATTGGTGAAGTGAAAAAAAAAACTTGTTTCAAAAAATTATACAAAATAAATAACGGAAAAGTGGTGCGTGCATATGTATTCACCCCCTTTGCTATGAAGCCCCTAAATAAGATCTGGTGCAACCAATTACCTTCAGAAGTCACATAATTAGTTCAATAAAGTCCACCTGTGTGCAATCTAAGTGTCACATGATCTCAGTATATATACACACACACACCTGTTCTGAAAGGCCCCAGAGTCTGCAACACCACTAAGCAAGGGGCACCACCAAGCAAGCAGCACCATGAAGACCAAGGAGCTCTCCAAACAGGTCAGGGACAAAGTTGTGGAGAAGTACAGATCATGGTTGGGTTATAAAAAAAATATCAGAAACTTTGAACATCCCACGGAGCACCATTAAAAAAATTGAAAGAATATGGCACCACAACAAACCGGCCAAGAGAGGGCCGCCCACCAAAACTCACGGACCAGGCAAGGAGGGCATTAATCAGAGAGGCAACAAAGAGACCAAAGATAACCCTGAAGGAGCTGCAAAGCTCCACAGCGGAGATTGGAGTATCTGTCCATAGGACCACTTTAAGCCGTACACTCCACAGAGCTGGGCTTTACGGAAGAGTGTCCAGAAAAAAGCCATTGCTTAAAGAAAAAAATAAGCAAACATGTTTGGTGTTCGCCAAAAGGCGAAGGTAGAAGGTACTCTGGTCAGATGAGACTAAAATTGAGCTTTTTGGCCATTAAGGAAAACGCTATGTCTGGCGCAAACCCAACACCTCTCATCACCCCGAGAACACCATCCCCACAGTGAAGCATGGTGGTGGCAGCATCATGCTGTGGGGATGTTTTTCCATCAGCAGGGACTGGGAAACTGGTCAGAATTGAAGGAATGATGGATGGTGCTAAATACAGGGAAATTCTTGAGGGGAAACCTGTTTCAGTCTTCCAGAGATTTGAGACTGGGACGGAGGTTCACCTTCCAGCAGGATAATGACCCTAAGCATAGTGCTAAAGCAACACTCAAGTGGTTTAAGAGGAAACATTTAAATGTCTTGGAATTGCCTAGTCAAAGCCCAGACCTCAATCCAATTGAGAATCTGTGGTATGACTTAAAGATTACTGTACACCAGCGGAACCCATCCAACTTGAAGGAGCTGGAGTAGTTTTGCCATGAAGAAAGGCCAAAAATCCCAGTGGCTAGATGTGCCAAGCTTATAGAGACATACCCCAAGAGACATTTTGTTAATCTCTTATGATAATCTTGTACAAATTAATGAATTGAATACAGTTAGTTGATTTTCTACTAACTTCAATACATTTAGTCGATTCTCTACTAACTTCAACACATTTAGTAGATGTCCTACTAACTTCAATAAACATTTTAATATTGATTAATTCCGTTTTAATGTCTGGATTCTGTGATTCCGTACGCGTTCACCGCAACGTGGATTTTATAGGGCCCTACATTGCCATGAGGTATATATATATATAATATGTATAAGCCAATGTTACCATCAAGATGGATCAAAACCTGAGCCAAATCTTTATGAAACTCAAGCCTTCAATATTAGGGAACAAATGCAAAAAAAAAACGGCACATACAGAATTGATATACAGTGATCCCTCGCCACTTCGCGGTTCACTTATCGCGGATTCGCTATTTCGCGGATTTTCATAATGCATTTTTTTTTTTTGGTGCATTGTGCTCTGCATTCTGATTCGCTAAAAACTCACTCCCGCTTCTTGTATCAAAACATGCTACGAATTGTGCTATCATTTTGTCGTCTCGTGCAGTTATGTGTACGTACATAAAACAGCTTGGCAAATTTACATTAAGTTGGCCAAATTATCTTGTAATTTCGAACATCTCCTAAACCCATAATGTCGACGAAACGGCCTGGACCGACAAAAGCACCTGCGGATGGGCGACGATGAAAGAGAAGAGGGAGAAGAGGACACGAGAGATGAGGAGGAAGGACTAACGCTTGGTCGCTTAGCAACCATGGTGCGAATGGCCACTGAACTTAAGCGAGTAGCTGAGGAATGGGACCCTTTGATGAGCCGTTCGTTACAGTTCTCCAACGTAATCGATGGTGGCATGTCGGTGTACAAGGATCTTTTTGCAAAGAAGAAAAAAGAGCGACAACAGCTGCCTATCACTATGTTCTTCTCCCGAACAAACACACCTGCACCGCGGGCTTCAGAAGAAGAGAACACTGCAGAGCGCAGTCAGGATGCAGCGGCCCAGTCTGAAGAGCAGTGAAACGGCCTACACGTGAGTCACTGTATTTGTATACATGTAATAGTTGCTAATTGTAAAAAAAAAAAAGTTTTCTATTTCGCGGATTTCACTTATCGCGGGTCATTTTCGGAACGTAACCCCCGCGATAAACGAGGGATTACTGTATGTGAAAGGTAAAAACCGTGTTAATATGATGTTAACAGCATCAAAAGACTCAAAATGGTCTGTTCTACAAAACATGGGGCATTAGAGTAAAGACCATGACCAACCTCTGCTACAGGAGGCATAGTGGGCTAGTTACCCGATTACCACATTCAGTTTGACCTACAGGAGGCATAGTGGGCTAGTTACCCGATTACCACATTCAGTTTGACCTACAGGAGGCATAGTGGGCTAGTTACCTGATTACCACATTCAGTTTGACCTACAGGAGGCATAGTGGGCTAGTTACCCGATTACCACATTCAGTTTGACCTCCAGGAGGCATAGTGGGCTAGTTACCTGATTACCACATTCAGTTTGACCTACAGGAGGCATAGTGGGCTAGTTACCTGATTACCACATTCAGTTTAACCTACAGGAGGCATAGTGGGCTAGTTACCCGATTACCACATTCAGTTTGACCTACAGGAGGCATAGTGGGCTAGTTACCCGATTACCACATTCAGTTTGACCTCCAGGAGGCATAGTGGGCTAGTTACCCGATTACCACATTCAGTTTGACCTACAGGAGGCATAGTGGGCTAGTTACCCGATTACCACATTCAGTTTGACCTACAGGAGGCATAGTGGGCTAGTTACCTGATTACCACATTCAGTTTGACCTACAGGAGGCATAGTGGGCTAGTTACCCGATTACCACATTCAGTTTGACCGTTAAGGGAGTATGACGGGCTAACTCTTTGCCTAAAATTTAATATAGACAAAACATTTTACCAGCTTGATATCAATGCCATTTATCATACAAAAACATTACCAAAATCCTTTTGTTCAAGACCATCAATTTCAGAGTGATAAAATGAAAAACATGGCAAAGACATGGCAGGTTTTTACAGATGGTATACCAAAATCCTTTCCATTTTTTAACCCCATACTATTAGTTATACTAGAGTGGTCAGAGAACTGACAAAGTGGTTTTAAAATATTTAAATATTTTACACATTTGAATTTGCATGTAACCATTACCTCAGGTTAACAAGAGGAAGAACCACATTTTTGCTGTGAGCTTTTTTAAAGAAGAAAGTATCGCAATGCATCAATGGTCAGAAAAGGCCTTACAATGCACAGAATCCAATACTCAATATCAGCAATTCAATAACATGTTTCAGAATTATGTCATGATTCAATAAAATCAGAAGGGGACTAAGCAGTTTGGTAATCATTTGGTGGCCTACAAAACAATTCACACAACCCCCTTTAGTTGTACCATCACAACCTTGACAACATTTGAACACTGCCAAATAATTTCTTGGCACATTGTGCCATCAGTGTCAAAGAAACCCTTCAATAAACAATTACCGTATTTTACAAACAACCTTTCACAGGTGTTGATCATTTGTCATATAAAGTACTTTTTTAAAACTTCCGAGGTTTAAAAACATTTTCAAGCTTAGCAGCACTTGCATATAAAAACCTCCCTACAACACACATGCATGCAATAGAAGCCTCCTGACACAGTCAAAATGTTAACGAGGATGAAAGTAAAATACAGTCAAAAACGTACAACAAGTCTCAGACAAATAATAGATACACACACCAGCAATGACAGTCAGTTCTGGTCAAGAGTACAACAATGACTTACCTTCCTCCTCCACCTACCGTAGGCTCTGTAGTGCCTGTCATGTCCCGCTCTGGGCCTCTTGTTCTGGGCCATAGCGACCTGGCCCCTGCCCTGCACTAAGCTGAGGGACAAGAGCGGTAACACGGTTATCGGTAACCAGTTTGAACGGGCATACACACCTTCTCTAGCGGTGCCGGTACTCCCGCTCGCGGTCTCGTTCGCGCTCGCGTTCCCGGTCCCCGCGGTGCCGTTCTCGCTCCCGGCTGCGTTCCCGGTAGTAGTCCTCGTGGCGGTCGCGGCTACGGGACTTGTGGCGCCGGCTCTTCTCCCGGGATCGGCTGTGGTCTCGCTCCCTCGACCTCTCGCGTCTTTTGGGGGCAGAACTTACATTCATACATCAAACTCTTAACCAACCACCAAAGCAGGTCTGTCCATCGGCCAAAATCATCAATAATATCTTCAATAATGACAGCACCAATACAACTAGTTAGTTAGGAGACAATATTATCCAGCACGTCTTACAATAAGTGCATTCAACTAAAGTTGGTAAAACATATCACCACCATTCCATGGAAATAACAACAGATCAGTATAGGAATACAAGCGCAATGACTAGCAGGTACTCAAAATCAACCTGATATTATCAGACACCTTCAATTCATTTATATCACTTCTCTCAGTTGTCGATTATAAAGAACCAGGGTTGGGGTCAAAAATCGGTCAATTCAGAAATTAAACCATATTCCAATTCCAGAAGAATTGGAATTTCTGTGTGCTTCCTGAATTGAAATGGAATTGACCCCAACCTTGACAGGATCCACAGGAGAAGGAGAAAGAGGTTGGTATTTACCTGGAGGCAGAGCCGTAGGACTTGTTCTCGATGCCGTGGAGACAGTCCTGTAGAGAGCTGATGAGAACTTTGCAGCGGTCATCAGCAGACACCTTAGACTGCTTGATTAGAGAGATGGCTGTCACCAGAGTCTCTATCGCACTGCCGTAGTCAGCTAACGGAGAGAGGAAGCCATTAACATCCTGTCACCAGAGTCTCTATCGCACTGCCGTAGTCAGCTAACGGAGAGAGGAAGCCATTAACATCCTGTCACCAGAGTCTCTATCGCACTGCCGTAGTCAGCTAACGGAGAGAGGAAGCCATTAACATCCTGTCACCAGAGTCTCTATCGCACTGCCGTAGTCAGCTAACGGAGAGAGGAAGCCATTAACATCCTGTCACCAGAGTCTCTATCGCACTGCCGTAGTCAGCTAACGGAGAGAGGAAGCCATTAACATCCTGTCACCAGAGTCTCTATCGCACTGCCGTAGTCAGCTAACGGAGAGAGGAAGCCATTAACATCCTGTCACCAGAGTCTCTATCGCACTGCCGTAGTCAGCTAACGGAGAGAGGAAGCCATTAACATCCTGTCACCAGAGTCTCTATCGCACTGCCGTAGTCAGCTAACGGAGAGAGGAAGCCATTAACATCCTGTCACCAGAGTCTCTATCGCACTGCCGTAGTCAGCTAACGGAGAGAGGAAGCCATTAACATCCTGTCACCAGAGTCTCTATCGCACTGCCGTAGTCAGCTAACGGAGAGAGGAAGCCATTAACATCCTGTCACCAGAGTCTCTATCGCACTGCCGTAGTCAGCTAACGGAGAGAGGAAGCCATTAACATCCTGTCACCAGAGTCTCTATCGCACTGCCGTAGTCAGCTAACGGAGAGAGGAAGCCATTAACATCCTGTCACCAGAGTCTCTATCGCACTGCCGTAGTCAGCTAACGGAGAGAGGAAGCCATTAACATCCTGTCACCAGAGTCTCTATCGCACTGCCGTAGTCAGCTAACGGAGAGAGGAAGCCATTAACATCCTGTCACCAGAGTCTCTATCGCACTGCCGTAGTCAGCTAACGGAGAGAGGAAGCCATTAACATCCCGTCACCAGAGTCTCTATCGCACTGCCGTAGTCAGCTAACGGAGAGAGGAAGCCATTAACATCCTGTCACCAGAGTCTCTATCGCACTGCCGTAGTCAGCTAACGGAGAGAGGAAGCCATTAACATCCTGTCACCAGAGTCTCTATCGCACTGCCGTAGTCAGCTAACGGAGAGAGGAAGCCATTAACATCCTGTCACCAGAGTCTCTATCGCACTGCCGTAGTCAGCTAACGGAGAGAGGAAGCCATTAACATCCTGTCACCAGAGTCTCTATCGCACTGCCGTAGTCAGCTAACGGAGAGAGGAAGCCATTAACATCCTGTCACCAGAGTCTCTATCGCACTGCCGTAGTCAGCTAACGGAGAGAGGAAGCCATTAACATCCTGTCACCAGAGTCTCTATCGCACTGCCGTAGTCAGCTAACGGAGAGAGGAAGCCATTAACATCCTGTCACCAGAGTCTCTATCGCACTGCCGTAGTCAGCTAACGGAGAGAGGAAGCCATTAACATCCTGTCACCAGAGTCTCTATCGCACTGCCGTAGTCAGCTAACGGAGAGAGGAAGCCATTAACATCCTGTCACCAGAGTCTCTATCGCACTGCCGTAGTCAGCTAACGGAGAGAGGAAGCCATTAACATCCTGTCACCAGAGTCTCTATCGCACTGCCGTAGTCAGCTAACGGAGAGAGGAAGCCATTAACATCCTGTCACCAGAGTCTCTATCGCACTGCCGTAGTCAGCTAACGGAGAGAGGAAGCCATTAACATCCTGTCACCAGAGTCTCTATCGCACTGCCGTAGTCAGCTAACGGAGAGAGGAAGCCATTAACATCCTGTCACCAGAGTCTCTATCGCACTGCCGTAGTCAGCTAACGGAGAGAGGAAGCCATTAACATCCTGTCACCAGAGTCTCTATCGCACTGCCGTAGTCAGCTAACGGAGAGAGGAAGCCATTAACATCCTGTCACCAGAGTCTCTATCGCACTGCCGTAGTCAGCTGACGGAGAGAGGAAGCCATTAACATCCTGTCACCAGAGTCTCTATCGCACTGCCGTAGTCAGCTAACGGAGAGAGGAAGCCATTAACATCCTGTCACCAGAGTCTCTATCGCACTGCCGTAGTCAGCTAACGGAGAGAGGAAGCCATTAACATCCCGTCACCAGAGTCTCTATCGCACTGCCGTAGTCAGCTAACGGAGAGAGGAAGCCATTAACATCGCAGGGTATAGCACAGACATTTAGAAAAGGGGCACTTGTGAAAGTAAGCAATACAATTTACAAGCAACACATGCATAAAATGGGCATTTGTGTGTGTGTGTGTGTGTATATTCAGCCCCTCTCCTCCTCTGTAGAGTGTGTTGTTGTATTTGTGAGGGATGTGTGAGTGTTCAGCCCCTCTCCTCCTCTGTAGAGTGTTGGTAGTATTTGTGAGGGATGTGTGAGTGTTCAGCCCCTCTCCTCCTCTGTAGAGTGTGTTGTTGTATTTGTGAGGGATGTGTGAGTGTTCAGCCCCTCTCCTCCTCTGTAGAGTGTGTTGTTGTATTTGTGAGGGATGTGTGAGTGTTCAGCCCCTCTCCTCCTCTGTAGAGTGTGTTGTTGTATTTGTGAGGGATGTGTGAGTGTTCAGCCCCTCTCCTCCTCTGTAGAGTGTGTTGTTGTATTTGTGAGGGATGTGTGAGTGTTCAGCCCCTCTCCTCCTCTGTAGAGTGTGTTGTTGTATTTGTGAGGGATGTGTGAGTGTTCAGCCCCTCTCCTCCTCTGTAGAGTGTGTTGTTGTATTTGTGAGGGATGTGTGAGTGTTCAGCCCCTCTCCTCCTCTGTAGAGTGTGTTGTTGTATTTGTGAGGGATGTGTGAGTGTTCAGCCCCTCTCCTCCTCTGTAGAGTGTGTTGTTGTATTTGTGAGGGATGTGTGAGTGTTCAGCCCCTCTCCTCCTCTGTAGAGTGTGTTGTTGTATTTGTGAGGGATGTGTGAGTGTTCAGCCCCTCTCCTCCTCTGTAGAGTGTGTTGTTGTATTTGTGAGGGATGTGTGAGTGTTCAGCCCCTCTCCTCCTCTGTAGAGTGTTGGTAGTATTTGTGAGGGATGTGTGAGTGTTCAGGGCGTGATCCATACCTGCGCTAGCGTCTGACACCGCCCTAGAGATGGCGCTGCTGGAAATGGCTCGGTTCCGGTTCATGATCTCCTCAAACTCCGCCTCGCTCAGCGGTGTCCGTGCTGACTCCATCTCCCTGGGACAGAGACAAGCAGGAAGGAGACGGCGTCAATGTCTTAAGGTCTTCAAACTCAACAACAACCCCAAACTCAGAACCACCAGATAAAGGACAGAGGACGTTTAAGAGGAAGGAAAAGCTATTTTTCAATAAGTCTTTCCTAACTCCTCGCCTTCTCAAAAGCCATTGGAGGAGAAGGTCAGAGGGGAGGAACCATGGGTGTTCTCCACCAATGAATTTTTCGACGTTGCAAGAAATCGAGAAAAGATGAATTGAGAAAGACCCAGAGAGATTGAGAGAACAGAGAGGGGTGAGTCAAATCGGATGATTCAAGGAACACACACTGTTAATGGATAGCTAAAACTACACAGCAGATGCAAACCACGTCATCCAAGCCTGTGGGAATTAACTCCAGTGATAACTAGCTAATCTAAGGAAATGCACTAACACACACAGTTTACAAACGCTTATCAAAATGGTAGCTGGGCCAATCCATCAATCAACCACAACAAGCATCCACTCTCAAAATACAACAAAGCCAGGCACCAGGTCATTACAGGAGAAGCTAGTCTCTAATGGTCTTTCAGCGGTCGGCCATTATCTCTACTAACCCTGGGTCACTCGCATTGTGCAAGTGTTGGCTGCCATTTTTCAGATCCACCAACCCCTCGTTAATCCAGGGGTCTGGACAGCCGCGGGGTAGGGGGGCCCTGAGGTCAAACTCACAGATTAGCTGGGGACGCTGGTTACTGTAGGCAGCCAGAGGAGGGGGGGGGGGGGAGGGAAGGATGGAGGGAGATTCAGGAAGGAGGGTCACTAAAGAAACCACGCTTCTTAGTCAAAATACTAAGGTAAAAGACCCCCCTTTAAAAGACGCCCCGCCCTTCCCACACACACAAGATGGAGGACTGTTGCTAAGGGAACCTGACAGTGCTATAATACAAGGTGTTGGATGATCTGTTGCTAAGGGAACCTGACAGTGCTATAATACAAGGTGTTGGATGATCTGTTGCTAAGGGAACCTGACAGTGCTATAATACAAGGTGTTGGATGATCTGTTGCTAAGGGAACCTGACAGTGCTATAATACAAGGTGTTGGATGATCTGTTGCTAAGGGAACCTGACAGTGCTATAATACAAGGTGTTGGATGATCTGTTGCTAAGGGAACCTGACAGTGCTATAATACAAGGTGTTGGATGATCTGTTGCTAAGGGAACCTAACAGTGCTATAATACAAGGTGTTGGATGATCTGTTGCTAAGGGAACCTGACAGTGCTATAATACAAGGTGTTGGATGATTCAGTTGTGTTGCTTCTACTACAGCTCTTCTACATACGGAAATAACTTCAGACAAAACAATGGCAGTAATTGACATTCAATAGATCCGTTTTGGTCATATCAAACACTAACCATCACCTAGAGTACAGTAAAGGAGTTTGAACAGAACAGAAGAGGAGGAGACTGACTTTCTGTAGAACTGTCAGTACGTTCTGTTATATTACCTGCCGGCGGGTCCGAAGTCTCCCCGGTCATACGGTGGCGGCCGTCCATAGGGGTCGTTGGGCCCGTTGGGGCCCCTGCCGTCCCCTCCAGGAGGGCCCCCCATGTTGTTGGGACCCCCAGGAGGAGGGAAGAACGCTGGGTTGACATGGGGAGCAGGTGGGGGGCCTCCGGGTCGGGGCCCGGGCATGTGTGGTGGGGGAGCGAGGGACAGTGGAGGTCCAAGGGGACCAGGTGGTCGAGGAGGAAAAAGACCAGGGGGTGGGGGGCCCTGTTGGGGGGGTGGGGGCCCCGGAGGAGGGCCGAAGCCGTGTGGGGGAGGGCCAGGGGGGAGAGGACCCATGGGGGGCTGGCCGAACTGGCCGGGGAACATGACTGGGGGTGGGGGGCGGTCGCCGCGGTTGGGGGGGCCTTGCATGGGAGGGGGGAGGCCCTGTCCTGGGGGAGGGGGGCCCAGAGGGCCGGGGGGACCCAGGGGACCAGGAGGGGGTCGAGGTGGGCCCTGCATACCACCTGGAACACAGAAACACAAAGCAGATCCTTCTTGAGTTCAGATTCACTACCAACTGTTTGAAAGCTGTTAAGTACATTAAAGCATTGTGGTGTCCCAGTGTCAGGAGGGGGCACCGAGCAGTTCCCAGTGTCAGGAGGGGGCACCGAGCAGTTCCCAGTGTCAGGAGGGGGCACCGAGCAGTTCCCAGTGTCAGGAGGGGGCACCGAGCAGTTCCCAGTGTCAGCAGGGGGCACCGAGCAGTTCCCAGTGTCAGCAGGGGGCACCGAGCAGTTCTAGGAATCCAGAGACCGCAAACAGGGAACTCAAGGACTGTAGCAAATGTCTTAGTTTGGGTTTGTTTAATGAATGACTTATGGATAGGAATTGTGACATTTTATGGTGCATGACGTTTGGTGAGAAGATGTGGAAAATGCTAAATGTGTGATCCTGTATGTTTCGGTCATTACCTTGACGGCCACCTTGAATTAGTGGGATCAAAGTTAAAGCATGCTTAGAAGGCAAGGACTCAAAACAGAAGCCGTGAAAACTGACATTGTCCAACGTATAGGAATACATTTACATTTCTCTGGCTGTTTGAGACTAGGTGTCCTGTCAATCAAAATTAAAGATTTAGCGAGACCAACATTTTAGATTTTGCAAGATATTAGCAATGAAAGCCAAGAAGCAGTTGGCCGAGTATCAGGACAGAGCAGGCGGAGAGAGTCAGACAGAGCACAGGACAGACAGGTCAGACAGGACAGACAGGTCCGGATGGCTGTTACGTGTTCAGACATCTAAGACACCCCTCCTATACTCATTCTGTTGTCTAGCTTCAGGAGTGCTGGCCAGCCACTCTGCTAGAACAGCCAATTGAAACAGAAAAAGGAACACAGCATTTAAAGATGGACAGTTGAGACCGAATGATCCATAACCCAGGACATAAAGTGGGGGGGAGAAGGGGCTTGGTTGGTCAGTCCGAGAGTCAGCCCAGGACTCCATAGACAGAGGCCTTAATAAAGAGAACATGTACGCAGGGGGGAGAGGAAGCGGGGTAATCAGTCTTATTTAATACATTAGCACTGTGAAGGGTTGCAAAATTCCAAAAACATTACCAAAATTCCAAAACAAATCCAGGTTGGACTGGATTTCCAAATGGGATTTCCGGAAAACCAGGATTTTTTTTCCAGATTTCTGGAAAACCAGGAACTTCGGGAAGATTTGGGGAATTTTGTCAACCCTAGCACTGTTGTCAACAGGAGTCGAGGCATTTCACCTCTGGGTCGCCAATTCCCATCACGTCCCGGCGGGAAGCAATTGAAATTCATATCCATCAGGTGGCCTTCTTGGTGTCTATGGTTAATGAGTTCAGGTGGCCTCATCCCCGACCCTAGTGGGAGAAAAACACAATCACAACAAGGCTGGCGCCACAGAGGCCACAGGAAGAAGTCGCCAAAGCTAAAATAAATTAACTATTTATTTATTCGAAGGGGGGTAAAGATGTGGGCAAACTGGCTAAAACAAATGTTGAATATTACCCCCCCCCTCCCAACACAATCCAAGTACTTCACACAACTAGATTCTGACACCATTCTGAAAGCAAGGGGACAGAGAACAGGAGTCAGACTGTTTTGAAATGGACACATGTGTAGTGAGATGGTAGGTTGGTGCTTTCCAACCAAGACGAAGTTAGATGGTGGCCAATCCTTTCCACATATGCCCACTTGGAAGATAGGATAATATACAGACAGGAGACCCATCTTCAGTTCATTCTATGCAGTGCATACCACCAGTACTGGCCTGGCAGTCAGTGGAAGGTCCATTCACACGGCTTACAGCAAAGACACTGCCAGAAAGGAAGCCATTTCATTGGTTGTAGTCTGGGCACAGTTTCAATGGAACCAATTAAAATGGGCTTCCTTTCTGGCATAGTGTTTTTCATGCTATCTGCATGTTCCATTTAGTTAAATTTAAGACTTAACCTTTAAAATGCCACTTGGAATTAAATGTAATACTGGTTAAGACTCTTATTGGTTAACAACAGTAAGTCGTTGTTTTAAAAACTGTCTTTCCCGCAATTACATTTCAAAATGTTGCTCAACTGTCAGTAGCCTATGCTTGCGCTTATCAGAATGCATCTCTCCCTTCCCGCCATGTGCAAAGGGTGGAGGGGGAGTGACGACATGTGGCTGGACGGCCCCTCTCCAACATGTGGCTGGACGGCCCCTCTCCAACATGTGGCTGGACGGCCCCTCTCCAACATGTGGCTGGACGGCCCCTCCCTCTCCAACGTGTGGCTGGACGGCCCCTCTCCCAACGTGTGGCTGGACGGCCCCTCCCTCTCCAACACGTGGCTGGACGGCCCCTCTCCAACACGTGGCTGGACGGCCCCTCTCCAACACGTGGCTGGACGGCCCCTCTCCAACACGTGGCCGGACGGCCCCTCTCCAACACGTGGCCGGACGGCCCCTCTCCAACACGTGGCCGGACGGCCCCTCCCTCTCCAACATGTGGCCGGACGGCCCCTCCCTCTCCAACATGTGGCCGGACGGCCCCTCTCCAACATGTGGCTGGACGGCCCCTCTCCAACATGTGGCTGGACGGCCCCTCTCCAACATGTGGCTGGACGGCCCCTCTCCAACACGTGGCTGGACGGCCCCTCCCTCTCCAACACGTGGCTGGACGGCCCCTCCCTCTCCAACACGTGGCTGGACGGCCTCCCTCTCCAACACGTGGCTGGACGGCCCCTCCCTCTCCAACACGTGGCTGGACGGCCCCTCCCTCTCCAACACGTGGCTGGACGGCCCCTCCCTCTCCAACACGTGGCTGGACGGCCCCTCTCCAACACGTGGCTGGACGGCCCCTCTCCAACACGTGGCTGGACGGCCCCTCCCTCTCCAACACGTGGCTGGACGGCCCCTCCCTCTCCAACATGTGGCTGGACGGCCCCTCCCTCTCCAACATGTGGCTGGACGGCCCCTCCCTCTCCAACATGTGGCTGGACGGCCCCTCCCTCTCCAACATGTGGCTGGACGGCCCCTCCCTCTCCAACATGTGGCTGGACGGCCCCTCCCTCTCCAACATGTGGCTGGACGGCCCCTCCTCTCCAACATGTGGCTGGACGGCCCCTCCCTCTCCAACATGTGGCTGGACGGCCCCTCTCCAACATGTGGCTGGACGGCCCCTCTCCATCATGTGGCTGGACGGCCCCTCTCCATCATGTGGCTGGACGGCCCCTCTCCAACATGTGGCTGGACGGCCCCTCTCCAACATGTGGCTGGACGGCCCCTCTCCAACATGTGGCTGGACGGCCCCTCTCCAACATCTTGAAAGTGGCCTCCAGTATTATTTGACGTCCCATTGTTTTTCTTTGCCACGTGGCAACAATTAAGCAGCGGCACAATTCAATGGAAACACTGTAGTCATCTCCGTCACATTTTTTAAGACCTTTGAAAACTGACTTTAAGACTTACAAATGAATTTAAGACTGACTTTTTAAGGACCCGCGGACACCCCGGTTTTGGCCGCGAGCAGTGTGAACGGACCGACCCTGCCGCTGGAGTGAAGAGTACTTACCTGGGAAGTGTGGCGGTGGACCACCGGGTCCGATGGGCCCAGGGAATCGCTCTCCTCCGGGGCCAGGTGGGCCAGGGAAGCGGCCCCGGCCCCGGCCCATGGGGAAGCCACCGCGGGGGCCCAAGGTGGGGGGTCCCGCCTTCCCATCGCCAGACATCTGCCCACCCGATGTACCTGGGCATAAAGGGAGAGAAGAGGGCGGAGAGAACATTCAAATCCCCAACTCATTGTGCTCACCCAATTAGGTCCTTCTGAGTGCTAAAACTCTAATTAACTAACTAAATCAACGTATTTATTCAAATCAAATGTGTACAATTAATTTTCTGGAATTTCTGCATTGACATCAGAGGCAGACCCAAGCCCCAATTACTTGGGTCCTGCTTCAGTGTATTTGGGTCTTCCCAGGTTATCAGACCTACTTTGTCAGTAAACCGTGCCGAAAAGACAACTAATTTCTAATAATTATTCTAGAACTAATTGCCCGTCCCCCCGTGGGAGGCACGCAGGTTCACCTACTTTTCCGAGACTGCATCTCGAACTGGCTGAGGGACTGTTTGTTGCAGGAGGTAACGATGGGGTTCTGTCCGTGTAGCTCCCGTTTAGCAAGGTCCAGTAGCTTCCTAGAGGACGCGTCTGAGCCCACGCACACCAAGGCAAACCTAACGGGGGACACACCAAGCCACCAAAGTCACCCTCTCTTTCTTTCCTTTTGGCTTTTATTTGGGTATTTCTTTCTGTGTTTGTCTTTAAAAATAATTGAATAATGAAGCTCAGAGTACAGCTACCTGTGTGTAGTTCAGAGGTATTAGGAAAGTCATCCACAAAAACACTGTCTGTTCAGAGTGTTAGCGTGTCATTTGAAGGATCATGAAAGCCAAGGAGGAAGCTCACCCTTTACTCTGGCCGTTGGCTCTGTTCTCAAAGAACTTGATCTCCAGCAGGTCCTTAATGCCTATTGATCCAATGGCGTCTGTCAAATCTTCGTCTGTTGTCCACTGGAAGGGGGGAGCACTTTTTACATCAAGACCTTTGTCAAGAGACATTACATAATTGAGGCACACTAAGGGCTTGTTTCCCTGACCCTGATTAAGCTTATCCCTGGACTAAAAAGCACTTTCAATGGCGATTCTCAAAGACCCACTGAGCATGCTTTTTAACTCCGGAAGTAAACTTGATCTGGGTCTGAGTAACTGGCCCATTTATTTCATCTTTGTTATTCATCAGACGCTCTTATCCAGACCCACAACATACCCATGTGAGATTGCCTATGTACAGGGCGATCCTCTTGCCAGTGTACGTGTAAACCACGTTGGGAGGGGTGCTCTTGTTCCCCTCGGAGCCAGCAGGTGGGGGTAGGTTGTCCAGATAGTCCCGGTCCTCAGGTGCGTCTCCGTTATTGGCCGAAGGAGAGATAACATCGTCATACAGGTCTATCTGATCATGGACAGGGTATTCTGATTCCTGTGGGGGGAACAGACAAGAGAGAGGACATGAAGGTAAACCTTACATCACAGTCTGTCAATCAATAGTTGTGCTCCAGGTTGTCTTTAATACACTTTAAAGATTGCTCTTTCGTGTTAATGTTGGGTCCCACAGTGATATCAATAAAGACGACCTGGAATGTGCCCAACAACATAATAATAATAATAATATGCCATTTAGCAGACGCTTTTATCCAAAGCGACTTACAGTCATGTGTGCATACATTTTACGTATGGGTGGTCCCGGGGATCGAACCCACTACCCTGGCGTTACAAGCGCCGTGCTCTACCAATTGAGCTACAGAGGACCACATTGAGCTACAGAGGACCACATTGAGCTACAGAGGACCACATTGAGCTACAGAGGACACGTGTGATTGTCTGCGAGCAGAATGAGGTCTTAGCTGCTTTGCAGTTACACAACGTGTGATATTCAGGGCAGGAAATACAAAGAATAGAAGGCAAACAATGTGATCCACATTATCTAGCCAACATTTCAACAGTAACAGTTTATTGAGCTAGAGCTGGTTCTATTTTCAGTCCAACAGTTATAGAATATCTGGCACAGTCCCACAGTGTTAATGAGTTCCTAACAAACACTATTAGTTACTTTGCTTCGAGTCAACACCACAGAACTTGGATAAGTAAAACGTCCAAATGAGTGTTTGCAATATGCTGATTTGTTCAGTACAAATGGCCTGTGCTCTTACTGCTTTTAAAACTCACTCAATCTGCTTAAAGAGTAATATGCCAAGCACTTTAAAGGGATTTGGTTTTTGTGAACTGCATATTCACCTCCAGCACCGCCCCAACAACATGTGAAAACGTTGCATTTCTATGTTCCGTATTAATAAAGAAAGGAAGGTAAGAGTTTCCAACCACGTCAACCAATTAGTAGGAAATGGCTCCTTCACAATTGGTTAAAAATCACGATGCACACAGATGATGTCATTAATAGGCGGCAGGTAGCTTAGTGGTTAAGAGCGTAGTGCCAGTAACCGAAAGGTCGCTGCTTCTAATCCCCGAGCCGATTAGGTGAAAAATCTGTTGATGTGCCCTTGAGCAAGGCACTTAACCCTAATTGCTCTTGTAAGTCGCTCTGGATAAGAGTGTCTGCTAAATGACTCAAATGTAAGAAAAAAAATGGAAACGCGCATCTTCCTCCATCTTTTTTTAAACTACAAAACATAGAAACGCATGTCCCTTTAAATGTCCCTTTAAAAAAAAAGTGCACAGATACACATTGAAAAGACTCCATAACTATGACCAACAGCATACATATTACATTTTAGTCATTTAGCAGACTCTCTTATCCAGAGCAACTTTTTTCATACTGGCCCCCCGTGGGAATCGAACCCACAACCCTGGCGTTGCAAACGCCATGCTCTACCAACTGAGCTACACGGGCCTCAGCACTTTAGTCTACACACACTGAATCAAAGGAGTGCAGTTGGCAATCTTTGCAGAAAGCTGATATGCGAAACCATAGAGATATCTGCAATTCTATTTGTATGTGTGAACTGGGTCAAATATCCCCCACGTACCTTAACCAGAGCTAACATTGATCAATGAGAATCAAACTCATCTCAAAACGAATACAGTAGCATTTTCATCTGGGATCAATGCTTAATTTGAGCCAGATCCTGCCGCGGCCCTTCTCAGATTTGACTTTATTTGTTCCGGCACCTATTTGCCCAGATCCGGTACCTCTCTCGGCATGATTTATTAATTATTTCACTGTTCGCACTGTAGACATTATAATAACAGCGATCAGCATTAAATCAAGTTGCCTCCTCATCATTTCTCCCGCCCCCAAGAAAGACCATAATGTAAAAGCATGGTGATCCTTCTACGCAATCATCCTATCCTGCCACACTGATTCCAGACCTGCTCTCTTATTTGTACATAGAGGTTATGGGGAGGGCCGGTGGGGTAAGTAACTGATCTTGACACAGGTCTTGGTAGTGGTGGTCAGCTAGTGAAGAGGTCCCTACATAATCACGTCACGTAGCCTAGTCGTCTCCCTACTGAATTCTAATCGTGGGAAAGGCCCAAAAAATTTTTTAACAAAAGGTAACATAGTCAGCCCTCACAAAAGGCGCATTTTGTGGCAGGAAGCTGTGTAGACACCCAGGTTAACACTAAACAAAAATAGACACTACAGCTAGTCTTCAGAACAGCCTTAGGAGGCTAAACATCACAGCCACATGCCCGCTCATGGCTTTGAGCAAGAAGGACTCTCAGGAGTTAAATGGACTTGACATGGGGAGAGTCAGCATGAGGTTTTGAAAAATAAGGCAGGGGGAAAAAATGTTCCTTTACCTTCACAGCACAAGTTTGTAATCTGAATATGTGCTTCATATTATCACATAGGCAGGAGGCCTATATATTATCATATGTGTGTTCTGCTGTAGCCTACATTGATTTATTTTATTTGAAGTTATGTTCCGATATTGTGATATTTGTTCTACTGCTACATTGATGTCTTGAAAATTATATGAAATTCGAGTCTTGTAAGCCCCACAGCTGAGTATATGTGCATATGGCGGGTGTTCTGCAGTGTCGTCTAAAAATGTTGCTGTACCATTGATGTCTAGAAAATGAGGCTATAAGAAATTGGGAAACCCGCAGCTATACTCAAGTATGTGGGCATCCTGCAATGACGTCTAAAATGCTTTGAATTAATTAGCACCTTGGAGAGTGCTGTCCGTTTCACCACCATAGATAAAAGGCTACTTGGCTGCTACGTTGTTTGACATTTTATCTCTCTCGATGTGTTCCGGTACCTCAGATCCCCCCAGGTACCTCAGAGCCCCCCAGATCCCACCCCCCGGTACCTCAGAGCCCCCCACCCGCGATACCTCAGAGCCCCCGTACCTCAGATCCCCCCCGGTACCTCAGAGCCCCCTCTCGCGCTCACTATGTGTTCCGGGACCTCCCGATTTAGAAATTAAGCACTGTCTGGCATCAACAAAAATGCATAAAAATAACTAACTAAAGTATCAGATTTAGAAAGGCACTTTATTTATTTTTACAAAATCATTCATGTTTGTGCAATATGGTATTTTGAATACGTTATGTTTTTAGAAAAACTAGCAACACGCCAACATAACAGCTAACGTTAGCCTAGCCAGCAAGCAGGGGGAGTGACGCCGCGACGGAAAAGGGAAACTACAAACTAACCATCGATTCCCAAAAAAAAAACTCATTAGCAAACAGGCCATATTGTTATATATTATTACCTAAACAGTTACGCGGTAATGTGTAACTAGGTAGTTGAATACCAATATACGCTAGCGCATGACGGCAAACCAGGCCACGGCGAGGCCTTCCCCGCCACTTCGCCTCCAGTACAACAACCTCCTGTCATTAACAATGGAACGAGCACGTTGGCTTGCAAAGTGAAACGTGATATTTTACCTAGAAATGTATACATTAGCTAACAAACATGATCGAAAACTTAGACGTACACAACATCCACGTTACTATTTTTTTTTACATATTTGACAAGCTAATGCGTAGTTGCAATTCAAAAACCCTGCGGCGAACACAGACGACGCTTTGCAGGTCTCATCCGACGGCAGATAGCTCGGTTTAACTTTCAATAAGCATTTTCGCGAGATATTTTTTTTGGGCCCAAACCACAAATACGTCTATAAAGGTGTAGGATTTAAACAAATGTAACTGTTTGCATACCTGGTTGAAATCCTCTTCAACATCGGCGTAGATGTCGATGTGATCAACTCCGTCAGCCATTTTCCAGACCACCTCCTCCACCGATCGACCTGAACAAGACAAAATGCAAACAGGAAAGCAGAAAACGTCACATCTGGGGCCAAGAATCAAATTATCACATTTTCTATTACAAACATTGCCAAATTGTTTGAATGACAGTAGTGTTTTGTCTGGGATACATGCAACTATGTACATTATGTATAAACATGACGTTTATGCTTATTTTGTCCAAATGTTCTCTTACCCAATGGTTTATTGAAGACCAATTCCTATTACTGAGTATAGTAGGCTACTTTATAAAAAAATATTATTGAAGATGATGATCTACTCTGTACTTCTGCATTGGATTGAGGAGTAGAGAGGGGTGTGCAGTGAGTTTGCACAATCTGCACAATACTCTTTTAGTTGATTTAGCTCATCCTAAATGCCGGATCAGTAGAGAGGGCAAAGAAATTGTACCAAAAGTGTAATCGCTGCCCCCCGGGGATCAAAATCGAGTGTACCTTTTCTTTGCTGGGCGAGTCCTTACGTAGCTGCGTCACTCCGCTTTCTTCTTTCCCGGTGCGTGCACGGCTTCTGCGATCAACTCACAGAAATCATGGTAAGCGAACCTCTTTGTTCCGTTTATAAACATTTTATTTGACGACATGATTGTAACCGTTAACTACACTGAGTAAAAGCAACGTGATCGTAAACTTGCAGTATCTTGCATGAATATGGGTTTTGTTAATTTCTTTAATTCTGACGGATGAAACATTGACAGTGGGGAAGCACATGGGCCCTGGACGCAGCAAACTAGCTAGCATGCTAAGTTAGCCGGTTAGCTAGTAGCGTCATGTGGTAATTTTATGTGGATGGCATTAAGTGATCAACAGAAAACCAATCCTGGTATTAGTCGATGTAGAAACAATTAATTTTCACCTTAAACTGGATAAGCTTTGAATGAACGTAGCAGTAGAAACGACGTTTTATATTTTTTTAAACAAACTGGCAACTTGCTATGGGGTGGAGCTAACTAACTAAGCTACATTGTCTCACGTCTGTATCCCTGGAGTTGTAGTTAGCTAGCTAGTTGTTGGGCTTGGCCATCTAACATTAGTATGACGCACCAGATTTCAAAGTTTTCATGTTCTTGCACAATGACACAACAATGAAGGCTACATGGCTAGCTATACCGTTTGTCAAAATGCAGTTAGCTTGGGCCATAAAGCTTCTAGCGCTTTCTTAGGAGAAGTGGGTGGAGTCAGCAACTGGTCCTTGTTACAGCCTTAGCCCAATGCTACAGCCTTAGCCCAATGCTACAGCCTTAGCCCAATGCTACCAACCGTCTGTTGTTCATCCATCCAAGTGCATCTATGACCGTGTATGGTCGGCGATGTACATTTTTGACTTTGATAATAAGGCACGTTGTTGCTTTCCCTCCCCAGATTTGATACATATGTAAGCATGAGTCTAGACATTTCAATGTATAATTCACAAAACCTGTCACATTATGTCAGCAGCCCTTGGCTTCTTCAACATGTTCTACATCTTGACACTACCATGATTATGGATATTTATGTGACATATAATGAATTGTCCTAGATATTGTCAAATCAAAACATTTTATTTTTTACACAAGCATTCACCAGTTTGCCTTTCGTGGGGTGTGACTACGCCAAGAGATTGCGTTGTCTGAAATCTTTAACCTGTCTCGCAGGCGTCCCTATCCATGGCCCCAGTGAACATCTTCAGGCAAGGAGCTGACGAGGAGAAAGCTGAGACAGCCCGTCTGGTGAGCTGAGTGCTCTGTGATGTTTACTTTATGTTATGTTAGTATATTATACTACATTAATAGTTGCTATTCTACTGTACCATTCATTTATAACAATGTTTTGTAATGTTGTCACGATACCAACATTTTACTTATGATACGATACCAGGCCAAGTATCGCGAAACAACGGGGACAAAATGTCAGTGGCCTAGTGTCCTCCCTTCCCTCCTACGCTTGTTCCCATATTCTAAACATTCATTATGTGCTACACAAAAAAACATGTCACTGATATTCACACCTCTACTCAGTACGTCACGTAGAATTTAACTTTGCACTGTATAATAGAATACTGCATAGAATGGCTAATTTGCTCATATTTGCAAAGTCCTACCTGTGATTTAGGTGGAGGAATGGGAGGAAGGAATATACATGCATCATGATCTGCATGTCATTGTGGCAGTAAGGGGACAATACTGCATCATGATCTGCAGGTCATTGTGGCAGTAAGGGGACAACACTGCATCATGATCTGCAGGTCATTGTGGCAGTAAGGGGACAACACTGCATCATGATCTGTAGGTCATTGTGGCAGTAAGGGGACAACACTGCATCATGATCTGTAGGTCATTGTGGCAGTAAGGGGACAATACTGCATCATGATCTGTAGGTCATTGTGGCAGTAAGGGGACAACACTGCATCATGATCTGTAGGTCATTGTGGCAGTAAGGGGACAACACTGCATCATGATCTGCAGGTCATTGTGGCAGTAAGGGGACAACACTGCATCATGATCTGCATGTCATTGTGGCAGTAAGGGGACAACACTGCATCATGATCTGCAGGTCATTGTGGCAGTAAGGGGACAACACTGCATCGTGATCTGCATGTCATTGTGGCAGTAAGGGGACAACACTGCATCATGATCTGCAGGTCATTGTGGCAGTAAGGGGACAACACTGCATCATGATCTGCAGGTCATTGTGGCAGTAAGGGGACAACACTGCATCATGATCTGCAGGTCATTGTGGCAGTAAGGGGACAACACTGCATCATGATCTGCAGGTCATTGTGGCAGTAAGGGGACAACACTGCATCATGATCTGCAGGTCATTGTGGCAGTAAGGGGACAACACTGCATCATGATCTGCTATGCGGATGACACACAGCTGTACATTTCAATGAAGCATGGTGAAGCCCCAAAATTGCCCTCGCTAGAAGCCTGTGTTTCAGACATAAGGGAAGTGGATGGCTGAAAACTTTTACTTTTAAACTCGGACAAAACAGAGATGCTTGTACTAGGTCCCAAGAAACAAAGAGATCTTCTGTTAAATCTGACAATTCATCTTGATGGTTGTAAAGTCGTCTCAAATAAAACTGTGAAGGACCTAGGCGTTACTCTTGACCCTGATCTCTCTTTTGACGAACATATCAAGACTGTTTCAAGGACAGCTTTTTTCCATCTACGTAACATTGCAAAAATCAGAAATTTTCTGTCCAAAAATGATGAGAAAAATTAATCCATGCATTTGTTACTTCTAGATTAGACTACTGCAATGCTCTATTTTCCAGCTACCCGGATAAAGCACTAAATAAACTTCAGTTAGTGCTAAATACGGCTGCTAGAATCCTGAGCTAGAACCAAGAAATTTGATCATATTACTCCAGTGCTAGCTTCCCTACACTGGCTTCCTGTTAAGGCAAGGGCTGATTTCAAGGTTTTACTGTTAACCTATAAAGCGTTACATGGGCTTGCTCCTAACTATCTTTCCGAGTTGGTCCTGCCGTACATACTAATACGTCGCTTACGGTCACAAGACGCATGAGCCTCCTAATTGTCCCTAGAATTTCTAAGCAAACAGCGGGAGGCAGGGCTTTCTCCTATAGATCTCCATTTTTATGGAACAGTCTGCCTACCCATGTGAGAGACGCAGACTCGGTCTCAACCTTTAAGTCTTTACTGAAGACTTATCTCTTCAGTAGGTCATATGATTGAGTGTAGTCTGGCCCAGGAGTGTGAAGGTGAACGGAAAGGCTGGAGCAACGAACAGCCCTTGCTGTCTCTGCCGGGCCGGTTCCCCTCTCCACTGGGGTTCTCTGCCTCTAACCCTGTTGCAGGGGCTGAGTCACTGGCTTGCTGGTGCTCTTTCATGCCGTCCCTGGGAGGGGTGCGTCACTTGAGTGGGTTGGAGTTACTGACGTGATCTTCCTGTCTGGGTTGGCGCCCCCTTGGTTTGTGCTGTGGTGGAGACCTCTGTGGGCTATACTCGGCCTTGTCTCAGGATTGTAAGTTGGTGGTTGGGGATATCCCTCTAGTGGTGCGGGGGCTGTGCTTTGGCGGAGTGGGTGGGGTTATATCCTTCCTGTTTGGCCCTGTCCGGGGTTTCTTCGGATGGGGCCACAGTGTCTCCGGACCGCTCCTGTCTCAGCCTCCAGTATTTATGCTGCAGTAGTTTATGTGTCGGGGGCTGGGGTTAGTTGGTTATACCTGGAGTACTTCTCCTGTCTTATCCAGTGTCCTGTGTGAATTTAAGTATGCTCTCTCTAATTCTCTCGTTCTCTCTTTCTCTCTGAGAACCTGAGCCCTAGGACCATACGTCAGGACTACCGGGCATGATGACACCTTGCTGTCCCCAGTCCGCCTGGCCTTGCTGCTATTCCAGTTTAAACTGTTCTGCCTGCGGTTATGGAACCCCTACCTGTCCCAGACCTGCTGTTTTAAACTCTAATGATCGGCTATGAAAAGCCAACTGAGATTTATTCCTGATTATTATTTGACCATGCTTGTCACTTATGAACATTTTTGAACATCTTGGCATGGTTCTGTTATAACCTCCACCGGCACAGCCAGAAGAGGACTGGCCACCCCTCATAGCCTGGTTCCTCTCTAGGTTTCTTCCTAGGTTTTGCCTTTCTAGGGAGTTTTCCTAGCCACCGTGCTTCTACACCTGCATTACTAGCTGTTTGGGGTTTTAGGCTGGGTTTCTGTACAGCACTTCGAGATATTAGCTGATGTAAGAAGGGCTATATAAAATAAAATTGATTGATTGATTGATTGATCTGCAGGTCATTGTGGCAGTAAGGGGACAACACTGCATCATGATCTGCAGGTCATTGTGGCAGTAAGGGGACAACACTGCATCATGATCTGTAGGTCATTGTGGCAGTAAGGGGACAACACTGCATCATGATCTGTAGGTCATTGTGGCAGTAAGGGGACAACACTGCATCATGATCTGCAGGTCATTGTGGCAGTAAGGGGACAACACTGCATCATGATCTGCAGGTCATTGTGGCAGTAAGGGGACAACACTGCATCATGATCTGCATGCATATAAGGAGATAGCCAATGTCTTGGAAGGTATCAATATAACAACGAAAGACTCATTAGGGACTGCATCCCTGCTCGCCATCGAGGCTAAATTATATTTTAAGTACTGATGGAGGAATAGATGCGCAGGAAGAGCTGACGGAGAGAAGCAG
This sequence comes from Coregonus clupeaformis, assembly GCF_020615455.1. Lineage (NCBI taxonomy): Eukaryota > Metazoa > Chordata > Actinopteri > Salmoniformes > Salmonidae > Coregonus > Coregonus clupeaformis. The sequence continues at coordinate 19,595,943 of NC_059195.1, forward strand.
GTGAGTGACGCTTGGAAGGGGATGCGGTTGGCTGACTACAGCTCCCACGCCTGATGTGTGCGTGAAAGTGAACTGGACATTGTTGGACCGGCACATACAAGAGACTAGCGGCTGCTGCTCAACTAAATTTCATAACAGGCGGCAGCTGTAGGGCGGAAAAATGTTGTATCATATGAAACATATTCTAAAAATGTTGGTATCGTAAGTATGATGTTTTGGTACCGTGGTACCTAAAATACCATGCAACACTAATGTTTTGTGTTTCCTCCAGTCCTCCTTCATCGGTGCCATCGCCATTGGAGATCTGGTGAAGAGTACCTTGGGACCAAAAGGAATGGTATGCGTCAACGGCAGACTTGCTGAGTGATATCAATGAATGATTAATGCCAAAGTCCCATTTACGAGCAATTATAAAAACGCTCGAAAAATCAGGCCCTAAATGCGTAGCACGACTTGATAAACTCAACTAGAGCAAATGTATAATCTGCATGGCTAAAACTCACATTGACTGTCCACCTTTCAGGACAAGATCCTTATCGGAGGTGGCAGGGAGGGAACTGTCACAGTCACCAATGATGGGGCCACCATCCTCAAAGCCATCGGAGTGGACAACCCTGCTGCCAAAGTGTTGGTTGGTGAGTGTTGATGTTCACCAGTTTAACTATGTAGTTGGTTGGTGAGTGTTGATGTTCACCAGTTTAACTATGTAGTTGGTTGGTGAGTGTTGATGTTCACCAGTTTAACTATGTAGTTGGTTGGTGAGTGTTGATGTTCACCAGTTTAACTATGTAGTTGGTTGGTGAGTGTTGATGTTCACAAGTTTAACTATGTAGTTGGTTGGTGAGTGTTGATGTTCACCAGTTTAACTATGTAGTTGGTTGGTGAGTGTTGATGTTCACCAGTTTAACTATGTAGTTGGTTGGTGAGTGTTGATGTTCACCAGTTTAACTATGTAGTTGGTTGGTGAGTGTTGATGTTCACCAGTTTAACTATGTAGTTGGTTGGTGAGTGTTGATGTTCACCAGTTTAACTATGTAGTTGGTTGGTGAGTGTTGATGTTCACCAGTTTAACTATGTAGTGGGTTGGTGAGTGTTGATGTTCACCAGTTTAACTATGTAGTGGGTTGGTGAGTGTTGATGTTCACCAGTTTAACTATGTAGTTGGTTGGTGAGTGTTGATGTTCACCAGTTTAACTATGTAGTGGGTTGGTGAGTGTTGATGTTTAACTTTGTAGTTGGTTGGTGAGTGTTGATGTTCACCAGTTTAACTATGTAGTTGGTTGGTGAGTGTTGATGTTCACCAGTTTAACTATGTAGTTGGTTGGTGAGTGTTGATGTTCACCAGTTTAACTATGTAGTTGGTTGGTGAGTGTTGATGTTCACCAGTTTAACTATGTAGTTGGTTGGTGAGTGTTGATGTTCACCAGTTTAACTATGTAGTTGGTTGGTGAGTGTTGATGTTCACCAGTTTAACTATGTAGTTGGTTGGTGAGTGTTGATGCACCAGTTTAACTATGTAGTTGGTTGGTGAGTGTTGATGTTCACCAGTTTAACTATGTAGTTGGTTGGTGAGTGTTGATGTTCACCAGTTTAACTATGTAGTTGGTTGGTGAGTGTTGATGTTCACCAGTTTAACTATGTAGTGGTTGGTGAGTGTTGATGTTCACCAGTTTAACTATGTAGTTGGTTGGTGAGTGTTGATGTTCACCAGTTTAACTATGTAGTTGGTTGGTGAGTGTTGATGTTCACCAGTTTAACTATGTAGTTGGTTGGTGAGTGTTGATGTTCACCAGTTTAACTATGTAGTTGGTTGGTGAGTGTTGATGTTCACCAGTTTAACTATGTAGTTGGTTGGTGAGTGTTGATATTCACCAGTTTAACTATGTAGTTGGTTGGTGAGTGTTGATGTTCACCAGTTTAACTATGTAGTTGGTTGGTGAGTGTTGATGTTCACCAGTTAACTATGTAGTTGGTTGGTGAGTGTTGATGTTCACCAGTTTAACTATGTAGTTGGTTGGTGAGTGTTGATGTTCACCAGTTTAACTATGTAGTTGGTTGGTGAGTGTTGATGTTCACCAGTTTAACTATGTAGTGTGTTGGTGAGTGTTGATGTTCACCAGTTTAACTATGTAGTTGGTTGGTGAGTGTTGATGTTCACCAGTTTAACTATGTAGTTGGTTGGTGAGTGTTGATGTTCACCAGTTTAACTATGTAGTTTGTTGGTGAGTGTTGATGTTCACCAGTTTAACTATGTAGTTGTAGAGAAATACATGAAAGGCCTGCACATGGTATAATGCTGCTCCCCAAGGCAGTGCTATGCTGTCTTTCTGGACACTGTTGTTGTCCTTTAGTCCTCCTGTCTTCCAGACATGTCCAAGGCCCTCTCTGATCCTTTAGTCCTCCTGTCTTCCAGACATGTCCAAGGCCCTCTCTGATCCTTTAGTCCTCCTGTCTTCCAGACATGTCCAAGACCCTCTCTGATCCTTTAGTCCTCCTGTCTTCCAGCCATGTCCAAGACCCTCTCTGATCCTTTAGTCCTCCTGTCTTCCAGACATGTCCAAGGCCCTCTCTGATCCTTTAGTCCTCCTGTCTTCCAGACATGTCCAAGGCCCCCTCTGATCCTTTAGTCCTCCTGTCTTCCAGACATGTCCAAGGCCCTCTCTGATCCTTTAGTCCTCCTGTCTTCCAGCCATGTCCAAGACCCTCTCTGATCCTTTAGTCCTCCTGTCTTCCAGCCATGTCCAAGACCCTCTCTGATCCTTTAGTCCTCCTGTCTTCCAGACATGTCCAAGGCCCCCTCTGATCCTTTAGTCCTCCTGTCTTCCAGACATGTCCAAGACCCTCTCTGATCCTTTAGTCCTCCTGTCTTCCAGACATGTCCAAGACCCTCTCTGATCCTTTAGTCCTCCTGTCTTCCAGCCATGTCCAAGACCCTCTCTGATCCTTTAGTCCTCCTGTCTTCCAGACATGTGCAAGACCCTCTCTGATCCTTTAGTCCTCCTGTCTTCCAGCCATGTCCAAGACCCTCTCTGATCCTTTAGTCCTCCTGTCTTCCAGACATGTCCAAGACCCTCTCTGATCCTTTAGTCCTCCTGTCTTCCAGACATGTCCAAGACCCTCTCTGATCCTTTAGTCCTCCTGTCTTCCAGACATGTCCAAGACCCTCTCTGATCCTTTAGTCCTCCTGTCTTCCAGACATGTCCAAGACCCTCTCTGATCCTTTAGTCCTCCTGTCTTCCAGCCATGTCCAAGACCCTCTCTGATCCTTTAGTCCTCCTGTCTTCCAGCCATGTCCAAGACCCTCTCTGATCCTTTAGTCCTCCTGTCTTCCAGCCATGTCCAAGACCCTCTCTGATCCTTTAGTCCTCCTGTCTTCCAGCCATGTCCAAGACCCTCTCTGATCCTTTAGTCCTCCTGTCTTCCAGCCATGTCCAATACCCTCTCTGATCCTTTAGTCCTCCTGTCTTCCAGACATGTCCAAGACCCTCTCTGATCCTTTAGTCCTCCTGTCTTCCAGACATGTCCAAGACCCTCTCTGATCCTTTAGTCCTCCTGTCTTCCAGACATGTCCAAGGCCCTCTCTGATCCTTTAGTCCTCCTGTCTTCCAGACATGTCCAAGGCCCTCTCTGATCCTTTAGTCCTCCTGTCTTCCAGACATGTCCAAGGCCGTCTCTGATCCTTTAGTCCTCCTGTCTTCCAGCCATGTCCAAGACCCTCTCTGATCCTTTAGTCCTCCTGTCTTCCAGACATGTGCAAGACCCTCTCTGATCCTTTAGTCCTCCTGTCTTCCAGCCATGTCCAAGACCCTCTCTGATCCTTTAGTCCTCCTGTCTTCCAGCCATGTCCAAGACCCTCTCTGATCCTTTAGTCCTCCTGTCTTCCAGCCATGTCCAAGACCCTCTCTGATCCTTTAGTCCTCCTGTCTTCCAGCCATGTCCAAGACCCTCTCTGATCCTTTAGTCCTCCTGTCTTCCAGACATGTCCAAGACCCTCTCTGATCCTTTAGTCCTCCTGTCTTCCAGACATGTCCAAGACCCTCTCTGATCCTTTAGTCCTCCTGTCTTCCAGACATGTCCAAGACCCAGGATGATGAGGTTGGAGACGGCACAACCTCTGTCACAGTACTGGCTGCTGAGCTGCTCAGGGTAAGAGTGGATGATTACTTAACCACTTTAGCACATCTAGCTAATACTGTATTTCACATAGCTATCTACTTGTGAAGTGATTTAACTCTTCAAAGTAAAACCATTATCACCACCAGCTAAAGTGCATTGTTTTGGTAACTATTCCTTTAGCTATCAATGCTCTAATAAGAAATGCTTGTTTCCGTTTCCCGTTTGCAAAAAGTTTTTCTACGGTGTACCCAAATGAATACAACCCTGCTGTCTGTCTTTTAGGAAGCTGAGCTCCTCATCGCCAAGAAGATCCACCCCCAGATCATCATCTCTGGCTGGAGGAAGGCAACCCAGGCAGCCCGGGAGGCCCTGAAGGAGGCTGCTGTGGACCATGGGTAGGCCTACACTGATGAAGCATTTCTAGAATATAATGGCAGGTTTAACTACGAGGTAACTAGCACAGAACTGAACTCGGCTAATGTCATGAGATGTTATGAGTTTTTAATAAAACTCTTACATAGAAGCGTGATTACCCATCCAAAGCCATAAAGAAAGACTTCACACATCACGTTGCTAAGCCGTGAACATTACCATCCCTCCCCCTTCTCAGTAACGACCAGGTGAAGTTCCAGGAGGACCTTCTGAACATCTCCCGCACCACCCTGTCTTCCAAGCTGTTGACCCACCACAAGGACCACTTCGCCAAGCTGGCCGTGGAGGCTGTGCTCAGGCTGAAGAGCTCAGGCAACCTGGAAGCCATCCACGTCATCAAGAAGCTGGGGGGCAGCCTCATCGACTCCTACCTGGACGAAGGTGAGACGACTGGGGGTGTGCTGATGCGTGTTCTGCCTCTGACAGACAACGGCAGTTGGTCTCATCTGGGTGGTATTCATTAGGTACCAAACGGAAGAAAACTGACTGAAAACGGGGAGGGTATTACCTGAAGTTGACCAATAAGAAACCGTTTTTCCCCCCACCACGTTGCAAAACCTTTGCTACGGTGTGACCTAATGAATACGTCCAGAGAGCTCTGGTCTGACCCAGTGCTCTTGGATGATTGAGAAGGTTTAGCAGCTTCATACTGTGCTGTTATAACTGGTTAATAACCTCCTAAATCAAATCGGGCCGATGCAACAACTGGCTATATGAGACGGTCATTACAGCTAATGTTGCGTTTGTGCACAAAACTAGTGCTAAATAAACAAACCACTCTTGGTTAGAGAGTTCTTCAAACATCTACTCTGTGTTGTGTCTAATGTAGCTTCATGTGTTTCTTTGTTTTCTTTGTAGGATTTCTGCTGGACAAGAAGATTGGTGTGAATCAGCCCAAGAGGCTAGAGAACGTTAACATTCTCATCTCCAACACTGGCATGGACACGGATAAGATCAAGGTTGGTCTTGTTATATGCTTTTCTCTTGGGGTTACAGACGGTCAATTCAGGATCCATTCAGGAAGTAAACTGAAACTCCCATTTCCAATTTTTTTCTCTTTTGAAAAGCAACAAGGAACATTTTGAATTTCGCCTTTTACAGAATCAGAATTAAATCCGTCCCCCGATACTCTCACCTCCTTATTAGCCTCTAAGAAGTGTCGTGGAAACGTATGAAAATTCCCGTCCCGTTTCTAACCAACCGGCTGTGTGATCCGCTGTCAGATCTTTGGCTCCAGAGTGCGTGTGGACTCCACGGCCAAGGTGGCGGAGATCGAGGCGGCTGAGAAGGAGAAGATGAAGGAGAAGGTGGAGCGGATCCTCAAGCACGGAATCAACTGCTTCATCAACAGGTACAAATCACATTTTATTTGTCACCTGCACGCGTTTAGCAGATGTTATAGCGGGTGTAGCGAAATGCTTGCGCTTCTAGCTCCGACAGTGCTGTAATATCTAACAATTTCACAACATGTACCCAATACACACAAATCTAGGTATGGAATGGGATTTAAGAATATATACATATATGGACAAGCAATGACAGAGCGGCATGGACTAAGATACAGTAGAATAGAATACAGTAGAATACATACTTAGTAAGTAGAAGTACACCCATTCAACAAGGTGTTTCCAGCATGCGTGGGTGAGTAGAGTCATTTAGTAACCAATAGTGATGGATCAACAGACAGCTGATCTACAACTACCCAGAGCAGCTGTTTGCTGCGGCGGGTGTCATGGCCATAGAACACGCGGACTTCTCAGGAGTGGAGCGCCTGGCGCTCGTCACCGGGGGAGAGATCACATCTACCTTCGACCACCCTGAGCTGGTGAAGTTGGGCCACTGTAAGCTGATCGAGGAGGTGATGATCGGAGAGGACACCCTCATCCACTTCTCAGGAGTGGCCATGGGTCAGTGATGATACAACATAACGGGCTGATTTAGAAATGATTTATAGTAGGACAATGGCTCGATGGTCAGACTTGGTCTTCATAGTGTTTTCTCTGATTGCAAGTACTGACCATGTTTCTTTTTTTCTCTTGGTTTCCCTCTCTTCCTTCCTCTCTTCCTTCCTCTCTTCCTTCCTTCCTCTTTTTTTGTTTTTCCTCTCCCAGGAGAGGCGTGTACCGTGGTGCTGCGAGGAGCCACACAGCAGATCCTGGACGAGGCTGAGAGATCTCTCCATGACGCCCTCTGTGTCCTGGCTCAGACCGTCAAGGAAACACGCACCGTCTACGGAGGAGGTGAGGGGCTATACACACTGCCCGTTTACGTGGATACCGTGGGGGGGAAATAGTCCCCCTGTACTGTCTGAACCCACTGTGAGAATAACCACGCTGCTGTCCCCTCCAGGCTGCTCTGAGATGCTGATGGCTAAGGTGGTGACAGACCTGGCCCTCAGGACACCAGGCAAAGAGGCTGTGGCCATGGAGTCCTTCGCCAAAGCTCTTAGAATGCTGCCCACCATCATCGCAGACAACGCCGGTTACGACAGTGCGGATCTGGTGGCCCAGCTGAGAGCTGCTCACCAGGAGGGGAAGACCACCATGGGTCTGAGTGAGTGCAGTCTACTATAGCTGGACTCCTAGATGTTTCAGACCTAGCTTTGGCCTGTGTCTCATTCTCCTTCCTGTTTGTGACCTGTTACTTTTTTCCTCTTCCCATCATTTATTTGAACGGGGGCCAGATGAATTAAAACAAGATTTGAATGCTCAAGTCGGATGCATCGCACCATCACACTTAGGCTTATGTCTCTGTCTGTTCTCTGTCCCTCAGATATGAACCAGGGTACCATTGGTGACATGTCAGAGATGGGGGTGACCGAGAGCTTCCAGGTGAAGAGACAGGTTCTGCTGTCTGCTGCGGAGGCTGCAGAGATGATCCTCCGTGTCGACAACATCATCAAGTCCGCTCCCAGGTGAGGACAAACACCCTACACGTATCTTTTATTGTTCCAGATATCCCACAATCCTTGCAGTAGGTACAGTCCAAATACCTGACTTAAACCTCCATTCTTGGCATGCACACAGTCTCCCTGTTCACCTGTACTGTATGTTATGGAGGGGTGACAGGTCCAGTGTCTTCGCTGCCAGAATGTTCTCTGTCTTCTGGTTCTATCCTCAGTGGCTGGTTCATTGTGATAGGTCAAGTCTACAGCTAGCAGTCACTAGGCTGGAGAATCATTGTTATCCCAATCCGCTTTGCAATAGGCTGTCAAAAATACCACTTGCAAGTGCAGTTGTTCTCATTTTGTAAGTTGATCGTTCGATTACCTCTCTGAAATGGTGAGTAGGTTGTTTCATCCCTTGAAAACATTTGTCATCCTCCTTTTACTGATTCCTCCCCCTTTCCCCTTGCAGGAAGCGAGTACCAGACCACCACCCCTGTTAATACCCCCAGGAGGAAGAGGAGGGTGAGGAAGAGGAGAGCAGGGTAACAGGAGTTGCTGGTAGGGGAAGGGGAACAGAGAAGCCTGTATTTATGATACTCCTGTCCAAGGCTACGTACCGTACGTCACTTCAAAATAAAAAATCCTCATCTTTTCTGTACCGTACCTCCAAAAATAAAAGCTTCAGTCTGGTTTTGGTTAGTGTAAATCTAAACGCTCCTTTAGTCCGTTGGGGTGTAATGCTGTTATGAAGCACTGCAGAGGCTAGACCGTCAGTATGGACATGTTTACTGTTATTATAATAATAAAACTCACTCTGAATCCATGTCTGAGGAATGTTTTATGCCTTGTGAGCCTTAGTTTGAAATGTCTATTTAGAAGACTTGTACATCTACTATAACAATATATTAAGAGTATTCATGTGCTATAACATATTAAGAATATTGATGTACTATAACATTATATTAAGAATATTGATGTATCCGGGGCTTTAAAAACAAAGGTGGCCCCGTGTAGCTCAGTTGGTAGAGCATGGCGTATGCAACGCCAGGGTTGTGGGTTCGATTCCCACGGCGGGGCCAGTATGAAAATGTATGCACTCACTATAACTGTAAGTCGCTCTGGATAAGAGCGTCTGCTAAATGACTTAAATGTGTCATTTTACGCTGATGATTCATGTGTTGTTTTAAATCCACATTTTGGATCCACAGCCTCAGGGGATCTAGATACTTCTGGATTACAACCAAATTATGATGTGTACTATGTTACGTCTTGGATCACTAAAAAAAAAGCTACTTTTACATTACCGTGTAGTTTACCAATAAAATGGTCTGACGGTGATGTGGACGTACTCTGTATACATATCCCGAAAGAAATTAAATTCTTACAACAAAAAAATTATAAAAGTTAGGAAAAATAGATAAGATCTTGCTACCATGGGAAGGAAAATACCTGTCTGGAAAAAATCACCCTGATAAACTCGTCATATCCCAGTTTACCAATTTGCTTATGGTCTTGACTACACCTAGCGACCGGTTTATTAAATTATATGAGCAAAAAAGATTACATTTTATTTGGAACGGCAAGCCAGACAAAATTAAATGGGCCTATTTATATAATGAATATGAATTTGTTGGGGGTAGAAATGTATTTAAATATTCAAGCATTACACCTCTCACTAAAGGAGTCAATCATACAAAAGTTATACTTAAATCCGAACTGGTTCTCTAGCAGATTAGTAAGAATGTCTCACCCCATGTTCAGGAATGGCCTTTTTCCCTTTATTCAGATTACAACCTCTTTCGGTTATTTGAAAAATTAAATAATCTCCAGAATATTGCTATTTTTAAAACATGCCATAGAAAGTTGGTTGCAATTTCAGTTGAATCCACCAGAAAAGACAGAACAAATAAAACATATTGTGGTTCAACTCAAATATAAATAAAAAAAAGGTTTAATCTTTGTAAATTATAGCATAAATAGGACTGGTGGAGTTATGTCACACATGCAGCTAACAAAAATATATGGAGAAGTCTGCGCTACCCAAAATTACAACCAACTGATTGCAGCATGAACACAAAAAAGAGGAAGGGGGAATGCCTAAGGAACTTGTCTGTTGGCCCTGCAATAAAGACCAAAATTGTGATAAAGTGTACCAGTTTCGTTTTAAGGACCAATAAATTGACAGCTGTGCCATATAGATTGCAAAATAGTTGGGAAGAGATTTGATGTACCGATTCCATGGCACATGGATAATGAACTGATAAGCAAAATGACGCCGGATACAAAACTTAGAATATTTCAATTAAAATTATACATAATTCTTGCAACCAATAGAATGATACAACCATCCCAGCGCTACAGATTTTGCTGCGAAGAGACCGAATCATTCGATCATTTGTTTTGGTACTGTCCATATGTAGCTTGTTTTTGGTCGCAGGTCCAGGAATGGCTGAATAATTGCAACATTTACCTGGAGCTAACTGCAGATAGCACTACTGGGTTAAGTCATAGACAATTGGTCAATAATATAATACTTTTAGCAAAAAATGTTTCTTTAAATTTACAATCTGTAGAAACTATGAGAATAGGAAGGTTCAGAACTTTTGTGGAACAGCACAAGTTAAAAATATATGGTCAATAGAAATCAAAATGGATGGTCTTCAGAAATGGATGGGAGGGGTTGAGGGTATTTGTATTTATTATGGGCCCCCATAAGGGTAGCGAAAGGATAGGAGTAAAAACAAAAGATAACTATTGTAAAATAGATTGTGTCCGTAAAATATATATATAGTATGTATAAGCTGGAAGTAGAAGCCTAAGTGTTGTTCATTAGTTTACTCCAATTAGGGGAGGAGTGGTAGGGTTAGTGGAAAATATATTTTTTAAAGTTACGTACAGTTGAAGTCGGAAGTTTACATACACCTTAGCCAAATACATTTAAACTCGGTTTTTCACAACTCCTGACATTTAATCCTAGCAGAAATGCCCTGTCTTAGGTCAGTTAGGATCACCACTTTATTTTAAGAATGTGAAATGTCAGATTAATAGTAGAGAGAATGATTTATTTCAGCTTTTATTTCTTTCATCACATTCCCAGTGGGTCAGAAGTTTACATACACTCAATTAGTATTTGGTAGCATTGCCTTTAAATTGTTTAACTTGGGTCAAACATTTCAGGTAGCCTTCCACAAGCTTCCCACAATAAATTGGGTGAATTTTTGCCCATTCCTCCTGACAGAGCTGGTATAACTGAGTCTCCTTGCTCGCACATGCTTTTTCAGTTCTGCCCACACATTTTCTATAGGATTGAGGTCAGGGCTTTGTGATGGCCACTCCAATACCTTGACTTTTTTGTCCTTAAGCCATTTTGCTACAACTTTGGAAGTATGCTTGGGGTCAAGTATGCTTGGGGGGGAAGGATTACTTTATCCTATCCCAGGTATTCCTTAAAGAGGTGGGGTTTCAAGTGTCTCCGGAAGGTGGTGAGTGACTCTGCTGTCCTGGCGTTGTGAGGGAGCTTCTTCCACCATTGGGGTGCCAGAGCAGTGAACAGTTTTGACTGGGCTGAGCGGGAACTGTGCTTCCGCAGAGGTAGGGTGGCCAGCAGGCCAGAGGTGGATGAACGCAATGCCCTTGTTTGGGTGTAGGGACTGATCAGAGCCTGAAGGTAAGGAGGTGCCGTTCCCCTCACAGCTCCGTAGGCAAGCACCATGGTCTTGTAGCAGATGCGAGCTTCAACTGGAAGCCAGTGGAGTGTGCGGAGGGGCGGGTTGACGTGAGAGAACTTGGGAAGGTTGAACACCAGACGGGCTGCGGCATTCTGGATGAGTTGTAGGGGTTTAATGGCACAGGCAGGGAGCCCAGCCAACAGTGAGTTGCAGTAATCCAGACAGGAGATGACAAGTGCCTGGATTGGGACCTGTGCCGCTTCCTGTGTAAGGCAGGGTCGTACTCTCCGAATGTTGTAGAGCATGAACCTACAGGATCGGGTCACCGCCTTGATGTTAGCGGAGAACGACAGGGTGTTGTCCAGGGTCACGCCAAGGCTTTTTGCACTCTGGGAGGAGGACACAACGGAGTTGTCAACCGTGATGGCAAGATCATGGAACGGCAGTCCTTCCCCGGGAGGAAGAGCAGCTCCGTCTTGCCGAGGTTCAGCTTGAGGTGGTGATCCGTCATCCACACTGATATGTCTGCCAGACATGCAGAGATGCGATTCGCCACCTGGTTATCAGAAGGGGGAAAGGAGAAGATTAGTTGTGTTGTCTGCGTAGCAATGATATGAGAGGCCATGTGAGGATATGACAGAGCCAAGTGACTTGGTGTATAGCGAGAATAGGAGAGGGCCTAGAACTGAGCCCTGGGGGACACCAGTGGTGAGAGCACGTGGTGCGGAGACAGATTCTCGCCACGCCACTTGGTAGGAGCGACCTGTCAGGTAGGACGCAATCCAGGAGTGAGCCGCGCCGGAGATGCCCAACTTGGAGAGGGTGGAGAGGAGGATCTGATGGTTCACAGTATCAAAGGCAGCAGACAGGTCTAGAAGGACAAGAGCGGAGGAGAGAGACTTAGCTTTAGCAGTGCGGAGAGCCTCCGTGACACAGAGAAGAGCAGTCTCAGTTGAATGACCAGTCTTGAAACCTGACTGGTTTGGATCAAGAAGGTCATTCTGAGAGAGATAGCAAGAGAGTTGGCTAAAGACGGCATGCTCAATAGTTTTGGAGAGAAAAGAAAGAAGGGATACTGGTCTGTAGTTGTTGACATCGGAGGGATCGAGTGTAGGTTTTTTGAGAAGGGGTGCAACTCTCGCTCTCTTGAAGACGGAAGGGACATAGCCAGCGGTCAAGGATGAGTTGATGAGCGAGGTGAGGTAAGGGAGAAGGTCACCGGAGATGGTCTGGAGAAGAGAGGAGGGGATAGGGTCAAGCGGGCATGTTGTTGGGCGGCCGGCCGTCACAAGTCACAAGATTTCATCTGGAGAGAGAGGGGAGAAAGAAGTCAAAGCATAGGGTAGGGCAGTGTGAGCAGGACCAGCAGTGTCATTTGACTTAACAAACGAGGATCGGATGTCGTCAACCTTCTTTTCAAAATGGTTGACGAAGTCATCCACAGAGGGGGGGGAGGGGGAGGAGGATTCGGCAGGGAGGAGAAGGTGGCAAAGAGCTTCCTAGGGTTAGAGGCAGATGCTTGGAATTTAGAGTGGTAGAAAGTGGCTTTAGCAGCAGAAACAGAAGAAGAAAATGTAGAGAGGAGGGAGTGAAAAGATGCCAGGTCCGCAGGGAGTCTAGTTTTCCTCCATTTCTGCTCGGCTGCCCGGAGCCCTGTTCTGTGAGCTCGCAATGAGTCGTCAAGCCACGGTGCAGGAGGGGAGGACCGAGCCGGCCGGGAGGATAGGGGACATAGAGAGTCAAAGGATGCAGAAAGGGAGGAGAGGAGGGTTGAGGAGGCAGAATCAGGAGATTGGCGGGAGAAGGATTGAGCAGAGGGACGAGATGATAGGATGGAAGAGGAGAGAGTAGCGGGAGAGAGAGAGCGAAGGTTCCGACGGTGCATTACCATCTGAGTAGAGGCAGAGTGAGTAGTGTTGGAGGAGAGCGAGAGAGAAAAGGATACAAAGTAGTGGTCGGAGACGTGGAGGGGAGTTGCAGTGAGATTAGTAGAAGAACAGCATCTAGGTAAGATGAGGTCAAGCGTATTGCCTGCCTTGTGAGTAGGGGGGGACGGTGAGAGGGTGAGGTCAAAAGAGGAGAGGAGTGGAAAGAAGGAGGCAGAGAGAAATGAGTAAAAGGTAGACGTAGGGAGGTTAAAGTCACCCAGAACTGTGAGGGGTGAGCCATCCTCAGGAAAGGAACTTATCAAGGTGTCAAGCTCATTGATGAACTCTCCAAGGAGAGACAGAACGCGTCTCCTTCCTGAGTGGTATGACAGCTGCGTGGTCCCATAGTGTTTATACTTGCGTACTATTGTTTGTACAGATGAACGTGGTACCTTCAGGCGTTTGGAAATTGCTCCCTTGGATGAACCAGACTTGTGGAGGTCTACAATGTCTTTTCTGAGGTCTTGGATGATTTATTTTGATTTTCCCATGATGTCAAGCAAAGAGGCACTGAGTTTGAAGGTAGGCCTTGAAATACATCCACAGGTACACCTCCAATTGACTCAAATGATGTCAATTAGCCTATCAGAAGCTTCTAAAGCCTTGACATCATTTTCTGGAATTTTTCAAGCTGTTTAACAGCACAGTCAACTTAGTGTATGTAAACTTCTGACCCACTGGAATTGTGATACAGTGAATTATTAGTGAAATAATCTGTCTGTAAACAATTGTTGTAAAAATTACTTGTGTTATGCACAAAGTAGATGTCCTAACCGACTTGCCAAAACTATAGTTTGTTAACAATAAATTTGTGGAGTGGTTAAAAAACGAGTTTTAATGACTCCAACCTAAGTGTATGTAAACTTCCGACTTCAACTGTACAGTGAGGGAAAAAAGTATTTGATCCCCTGCTGATTTTGTACATTTGCCCACTGACAAAGAAATGATCAGTCTATATATATATATATATATATATATTTTTTAATGGTAGGTTTATTTTAACAGTGAGCGACAGAATAACAACAAAAAAATCCAGAAAAACGCATGTCAACATTCAATCAGAAAGATTTCTGGCTCCCAGGTGTCTTTTTATACAGGTAACGAGCTGAGATAAGGAGCACACTCTTAAAGGGAGTGCTCCTAATCTCTGCTTGTTACCTGTATAAAGACACCTGTCCACAGAAGCAATCAATCAATCAGATTCCAAACTCTCCACCATGGCCAAGACCAAAGAGCTCTCCAAGGATGTCAGGGACAAGATTGTAGACCTACACTAGGCTGGAATGGGCTACAAGACCATCGCCAAGCAGCTTGGTGAGAAGGTGACAATAGTTGGTGCGATTATTCGCAAATGGAAGAAACACAAAATAACTGTCAACCTCCCTCGGCCTGGGGCTCCATGCAAGTTCTCACCTCGTGGAGGTGCAATGATCATGAGGAAGGTGAGGGATCAGCCCAGAACTACACGGCAGGACCTGGTCAATGACCTGAAGAGAGCTGGGACCACAGTCTCAAGGAAAACTATTAGTAACACACTACGCCATCATGGATTAAAATCCTGCAGCGCACGCAAGGTCCCCCTGCTCAAGCCAGCGTATGTCCAGGCCCGTCTGAAGTTTGCCAATGACCATCTGGATGATCCAGAGGAGGAATGGGAGAAGGTCATGTGGTCTGATGAGACAAAAATAGACCTTTTTGGTCTAAACTCCACTCGCCATGTTTGGAGGAAGAAGAAGGATGAGTACAACCCCAAGAACACCATCCCAACCGTGAAGCATGGAGGTGGAAACATCATTCTTTGGGGATGCTTTTCTGCAAAGGGGACAGGACGACTGCACCGTATTGAGGGGAGGATGGATGGGGCCATGTATCGCGAGATCTTCGCCAACAACCTCATTCCCTCAGTAAGAGCATTGAAGATGGGTCGTGGCTGGGTCTTCCAGCATGACAACGACCCGAAATACAAAGCCAGGGCAACTAAGGAGTGGCTCCGTAAGAAGCATCTCAAGGTCCTGGAGTGGCCTAGCCAGTCTCCAGACCTGAACCCAATAGAAAATCTTTGGAGGGAGCTGAAAGTCCGTATTGCCCAGCGACAGCCCCGAAACCTGAAGGATCTGGAGAAGGTCTGTATGGAGGAGTGGGCCAAAATCCCTGCTGCAGTGTGTGTAAACCTGGTCAAGACCTACAGGAAACGTATGATCTCTGTAATTGCAAACAAAGGTTTCTTTACCAAATATTAAGTTCTGCTTTTCTGATGTATCAAATACTTATGTCATGCAATAAAATGCAAATTAATTACTTAAAAATCATACAATGTGATTTTCTGGATTTTTGTTTTAGATTCTGTCTCTCACAGTTGAAGTGTACCTATGATAAAAATGACAGACCTCTACATGCTTTGTAAGTAGGAAAACCTGCAAAATCGGCAGTGTATCAAATACTTGTTCTCCCCACTGTATACATGCCCGTCTGAAGTTTGCCAATGAACATCTGAATGATTCAGAGGAGAACTGGGTGAAAGTGTTGTGGTCAGATGAGACCAAAATGGAGCTCTTTGGCATCAACTCAACTCGCCGTGTTTGGAGGAAGAGGATTGCTGCCTATGACCCCAAGAACACCATCCCCACCGTCAAACATGGAGGTGGAAACATTATGCTAAGGGGGCAGGACAACTTCACCGCATCAAAGGGACGATGGACGGGGCCATGTACCGTCAAATCTTGGGTGAGAACCTCCTTCCCTCAGCCAGGGCATTGAAAATGGGTCGTGGATGGGTATTCCAGCATGACAATGACCCAAAACACACGGACAAGGCAACAAAGGAGTGGCTCAAGAAGAAGCAAATGAAGGTCCTGGAGTGGCCTAGCCAGTCTCCAGACCTTAATCCCATAGAAAATCTGTGGAGGGAGCTGAAGGTTTGAGTCAGCCTCGAAACCTTAATGACTTGGAGAAGAACTGCAAAGAGGAGTGGGACAAAATCCCTCCTGAGATGTGTGCAAACCTGGTGGCCAACTACAAGAAACGTCTGACCTCTGTGATTGCCAACAAGGGTTTTGCCACCAAGTACTAAGTAATGTTTTGCAGAGGGGTCAAATAATCCCTCATTAAAATGCAAATCAATTTATAACATTTTTGACATGCGTTTTTCTGGATTTTTTTATTGTTATTCTGTCTCTGACTGTTCAAATAAACCTCCCATTAAAATTATAGACTGATCATTTCTTTGTCAGTGGGCAAACTTACAAAATCAGCAGGGGATCAAATACTTTTTTCCCTCACTGTATGTATGTATGTATGTTTGTATATATATATATATGTATATATATACAGTGAGGGGAAAAAAGTATTTGATCCCCTGCTGATTTTGTACGTTTGCCCACTGACAAAGAAATGATCAGTCTATAATTTTAATGGTAGGTTTATTTGCACAGTGAGAGACAGAATAACAACAAAAATATCTAGAAAAACGCATGTCAAAAATGTTATAAATTGATTTGCATTTTAATGAGGGAAATAAGTATTTGACCCCTCTGCAAAACATGACTTAGTACTTGGTGGCAAAACCCTTGTTGGCAATCACAGAGGTCAGACGTTTCTTGTAGTTGGCCACCAGGTTTGCACACATCTCAGGAGGGATTTTGTCCCACTCCTCTTTGCAGATCTTCTCCAAGTCATTAAGGTTTCAAGGCTGACGTTTGGCAACTCGGGACCTTAGCTCCCTCCACAGATTTTCTATAGGATTAAGGTCTGGAGACTGGATAGGCCACTCCAGGACCTTAATGTGCTTCTTCTTGAGCCACTCCTTTGTTGCCTTGGCCGTGTGTTTTGGGTCATTGTCATGCTGGAATACCCATCCACGACCCATTTTCAATACCCTGGCTGAGGGAAGGAGGTTCTCACCCAAGATTTGACGGTACATGGCCCCGTCCATCGTCCCTTTGATGCGGTAAAGTTGTCCTGTCCCCTTAGCAGAAAAACACCATTCCAGTCTTGTGTAGGTCTACAATCTTGTCCCTGACATCTTTGGAGAGCTCTTTGGTCTTGGCCATGGTGGAGAGTTTGGAATCTGATTGATTGATTGCTTCTGTGGACAGGTGTCTTTTATACAGGTAACAAAATGAGATTAGGAGCACTCCCTTTAAGAGTGTGCTTCTAATCTCAGCTCGTTACCTGTATAAAAGACACCTGGGAGCCAGAAATCTTTCTGATTGAGAGGGGGTCAAATACTTATTTCCCTCATTAAAATGCAAATCAATTTACAACATTTTTGACATGCGTTTTTCAGGATATTTTTGTTGTTATTCTGTCTCTCACTGTTCAAATAAACCTACCATTAAAAGTATAGACTGATCATTTCTTTGTCAGTGGGCAAACGTACAAAATCAGCAGGGGATCAAATACTTTTTTCCCTCACTGTATGTATATATATATATATATATATATATATACAGTGGGGAAAAAAAGTATTTAGTCAGCCACCAATTGTGCAAGTTCTCCCACTTAAAAAGATGAGAGGCCTGTAATTTTCTCATCATAGTACACGTCAACTATGACAGACAAAATGAGAAAGAAAATCCAGAAAATCACATTGTAGGATTTTAATGAATTTATTTGCAGATTATGGTGGAAAATAAGTATTTGGTCAATAACAAAAGTTTCTCAATACTTTGTTATATACCCTTTGTTGGCAATGACACAGGTCAAATGTTTTCTGTAAGTCTTCACAATGTTTTCACACACTGTTGCTGGTATTTTGGCCCATTCCTCCATGCAGATCTCCTCTAGAGCAGTGATGTTTTGGGGCTGTCGCTGGGCAACACGGACTTTCAACTCCCTCCAAAGATTTTCTATGGGGTTGAGATCTGGAGACTCCAGGACCTTGGAAATACTTCTTACGAAGCCACTCCTTCGTTGCCCGGGCGGTGTGTTTGGGATCATTGTCATGCTGAAAGACCCAGCCACGTTTCATCTTCAATGCCCTTGCTGATGGAAGGAGGTTTTCACTCAAAATCTCACGATACATGGCCCCATTCATTCTTTCCTTTACATGGATCAGTTGTCCTGGTCCCTTTGCAGAAAAACAAGCCCCAAAGTATGATGTTTTCACTCCCATGCTTCACAGTAGGTATGGTGTTCTTTGGATGCAACTCAGCATTCTTTGTCACTCCAAACACGACTGAGTTGAGTTTTTACCAAAAAAGTTCTATTTTGGTTTCATCTGACCATATGACATTCTCCCAATCCTCTTCTGGATGCACTCTAGCAAACTTCAGACGGGCCTGGACATGTACTGGCTTAAGCGGGGACACGTCTAGCACTGCAGATTTGAGTCCCTGGCGGCGTAGTGTGTTACTGATGGTAGGCTTTGTTACTTTGGTCCCAGCTCTCTGCATGTCATTCACTAGGTCCCCCGTGTGGTTCTGGGATTTTTGCTCACCGTTCTTGTGATCATTTTGACCCCAACGGGGGTGAGATCTTGCGTGGAGCCCCAGATCGAGGGAGATTATCAGTGGTCTTGTATGTCTTCCATTTCCTAATAATTGCTCCCACAGTTGATTTCTTCAAACCAAGCTGCTTACCTATTGCAGATTCAGTCTTCCCAGCCTGGTGCAGGTCTACAATTTTGTTTCTGGTGTCCTTTGACAGCTCTTTGATCTTGGCCATAGTGGAGTTTGGAGTGTGACTGTTTGAGGTTGTGGACAGGTGTCTTTTATACTGATAACAAGTTCAAACAGGTGCCATTAATACAGGTAACGAGTGGAGGACAGAGGAGCCTCTTAAAGAAGAAGTTACAGGTCTGTGAGAGCCAGAAATCTTGCTTGTTTGTAGGTGACCAAATACTTATTTTCCACCATAATCTGCAAATAAATTCATAAAAATCCTACAATGTGATTTTCTGGATTTTCTTTTCTCAATTTGTCTGTCATGGTTGAGCGTGTACCTATGATGAAAATTACAGGCCTCTCTCATCTTTTTGGTGGGAGAACTTGCACAATTGTGGCTGACTAAATACTTTTTTCCCACTGTGTATATATATATATATATATACAGTGGGGGAAAATGTATTTAGTCAACCACCAACTGTGCAAGTTCTCCCACTTAAAAAGATGAGAGAAGTCTACAATTTTCATCATAAAAAAAAAATCCAGAAAATCACATTGTAGGATTTTAGTGAATTTATTTGCAAATTACGGTGGAAAATAAGTATTTGGTCAATAACAAAAGTTTCTCAATACTTTGTTATATACCCTTTGTTGGCAATGACACAGGTCAAATGTGTAAGTCTTCACAGGTTTTCACACACTGTTGCTGGTATTTTGGCCCATTCCTCCATGCAGATCTCCTCTAGAGCAGTGATGTTTTGGGGCTGTCGCGTGCCAACACGGACTTTCAACTCCCTCCAAAGATTTTCTATGGGGTTGAGATCTGGGAGACTGGCTAGGCCACTCCAGGACCTTGAATCGCTTCTGCGAAGCCACTCCTTCGTTGCCCGGGCGGTGTGTTTGGGATCATTGTCATGCTGAAAGACCCAGCCACGTTTAATCTTCAATGCCCTTGCTGATGGAAGGTTTTCACTCAAAATCTCACGATACATGGCCCCATTCATTCTTTCCTTTACGGATCAGTCATCCTGGTCCCTTTGCAGAAAAACAGCCCCAAGCATGATGTTTCCACCCCCATGCTTCACAGTAGGTATGGTGTTCTTTGGATGCAACTCAGCATCCTTTGTCCTCCAAACACGACGAGTTGAGTTTTTACCAAAAATTTCTATTTTGGTTTCATCTGACCATATGACATTCTCCCAATCCTCTTCTGGATCATCCAAATGCACTCTAGCAAACTTCAGACGGGCCTGGACATGTACTGGCTTAAGCAGGGGGACACGTCTTTCACTGCAGGATTTGAGTCCCTGGCGGCGTAGTGTGTTACTGATGGTAGGCTTTGTTACTTTGGTCCCAGCTCTCTGCAGGTCATTCACTAGGTCCCCCGTGTGGTTCTGGGATTTTTGCTCACCGTTCTTGTGATCATTTTGACCCCACGGGGTGAGATCTTGCATGGAGCCCCAGATCGGGAGAGATTATCAGTGGTCTTGTATGTCTTCCATTTCCTAATAATTGCTCCCACAGTTGATTTCTTCAAACCAAGCTGCTTACCTATTGCAGATTCAGTCTTCCCAGCCTGGTGCGGTCTACAATATATATATACAGTGGGGGAAAAAAAGTATTTAGTCAGCCACCAATTGTGCAAGTTCTCCCACTTAAAAAGATAGAGAGGCCTGTAATTTTCATCATAGGTACACGTCAACTATGACAGACAAATTGAGAAGAAAAAAATCCAGAAAATCACATTGTAGGATTTTTAATGAATTTATTTGCAAATTATGGTGGAAAATAAGTATTTGGTCACCTACAAACAAGCAAGATTTCTGTGTAAGTCTTCACAAGGTTTTCACACACTGTTGC
Source organism: Coregonus clupeaformis (assembly GCF_020615455.1). Classification (NCBI taxonomy): domain Eukaryota; kingdom Metazoa; phylum Chordata; class Actinopteri; order Salmoniformes; family Salmonidae; genus Coregonus; species Coregonus clupeaformis. Next base: position 19,616,437 of record NC_059195.1, read on the forward strand.
TGGTATTTTGGCCTGTAACTTCTTCTTTAAGAGGCTCCTCTGTCCTCCACTCGTTACCTGTATTAATGGCACCTGTTTGAACTTGTAATCAGTATAAAAGACACCTGTCCACAACCTCAAACAGTCACACTCCAAACTCCACTATGGCCAAGACCAAAGAGCTGTCAAAGGACACCAGAAACAAAATTGTAGACCTGCACCAGGCTGGGAAGACTGAATCTGCAATAGGTAAGCAGCTTGGTTTGAAGAAATCAACTGTGGGAGCAATTATTAGGAAATGGAAGACATACAAGACCACTGATAATCTCCCTCGATCTGGGGCTCCACTTGAGATCTCACCCCGTAGGGTCAAAATGATCACAAACGGTGGCAAAATCCCAGAACCACACAGGGGGACCTAGTGAATGACCTGCAGAGAGCTGGGACCGAAGTAACAAAGCCTACCATCAGTAACACATTGCGCCCGGGGACTCAAATCCTGCAGTGCCAGACGTGTCCTGCTTGCCAGTACATGTCCAGCCGTCTGAAGTTTGCTAGAGCTGCATTTGGACGATCCAGAAGAGGATTGGGGAGAATGTCTATGGTCAGATGAAACCAAAATAGAACTTTTTGGTAAAAACAACTGCAGTTGTTTGGAGGACAAAGAATGCTGAGTTGCATCCCAAGAACACCATACCTACTGTGAAGCATGGGGAGGGGAAATATCATGCTTTGGGGCTGTTTTTCTGCAAAGGGACCAGCGACGATCCGTATAAGAAAGAATGAATGGGGCCATGTATCGTGAGATTTTGAGTGAAAACCTCCTTCCATCAGCAAGGGCATTGATGATGAAATGTGGCTGGGTCTTTCAGCATGACAATGATCCCAAACACACCGGGCATGCGGAGAGTGGCTTCGTAGAAGGATTTCAAGATCTGGAGTGGCCTAGCGTCTCCAGATCTCAACCCATAGAAAATCTTTGGAGGGAGTTGAAAGTCGTGTTGCCTGGCGACAGCCCCAAAACATCACTGCTCTAGAAGATCTGCAGGAGGAATGAGAAAAATACAGCACGTGTGAAAACCTTGTGAAGACTTACGGAAACGTTTGACCTGTGTCATTGCCAACAAAGGGTATATAACAAAGTATTGAAAACTTTGTTATTGACCAAATACTTATTTTCCACCATAATTTGCAAATAAATTCATTAAAAATCCTACAATGTGATTTTCTGGATTTTTTTTCCTCATTTTGTCTGTCATAGTTGACGTGTACCTATGATGAAAATTACAGGCCTCTCTCAAAAGAACTTGCACAATTGGTGGCTGACTAAATACTTTTTTTCCCCACTGTATATATATATATATATATATATATACATACATACATACATATACATACACACACACACACACACACACAGTGCGTTCGGAAAGTATTCAGACCCCTTGACTTTTTCCACATTTTGTTACGTTACAACCTTATTCTAAAATGTTTTTTTCCCTCATCAATCTACAAACAATACCCCATAATGACAAAGCAAAAACTAGGTTTTAGAAATCTTTTCAAATGTATTATAAATAAAAAACTGATATCACATTTACTTAAGTATTCAGACCCTTTCCCCAGTACTTTGTTGAAGCACCTTTGGCAGCAATTACAGCCTCAAGTCTTCTTGGGTATGATGCTACAAGTTTGGCACACCTGTGTTTGGGGAGTTTGTCCAATTCTTCTCTGCAGATCCTCTCAAGCTCTGTCAGAGTGGATGGGGAGCGTCGCTGCACAGCTATTTTCAGGTCTCTCCAGAGATGTTCGATCAGGTTCAAGTCCGGGCTCTGGCTGGGCCACTCAAGGACATTCAGCGACTTGTCCCAAAGCCACTCCTGTGTTGTCGCTTGGCTGTGTGCTTTGGTAGTCGTTGTCCCCTGTTGGAAGGTGAACCTTCACCCCAGTCTGAGGTCCTGGGTGCTCTGGAGCAGGTTTTCATCAAAATCTCTCTGTCACTTTGCTCCGTTCATATTTCCCTCGGTCTGACTAGTCTCCACAGTCCCTGCCATGAAAAACATCCCCTGGCGCGATGCCTGCCACCACCATGCTTCACTGTAGGATGGTGCCAGGTTTCTCAGGCGTGATCCTTGGCATTCAGGCCAAGAGTTCAATCTTGGTTTCATCCAGACCAGAGATTGTGTCCCATGGTTCTGAGAAGTCCCCTTTGGCAAACTCCAGCGGGCTGTCACGCCAGCCTTTTACTGAGGAGTGGCTTCCGTCCAGCCACTCTTACAATAAAGGCCTGATTGAGTGGAGTATGAAGGATTGTTATCCTTCCGGAAGGTTCTCCCCATCTCCACAGAGGAACTCTGGAGCTCTGTCAGTGACCATCGGGTTCTTGGTCACCTCCTGACAAGAGCCCTTCTCCCCCGATTGCTCAGTTTGGCCGGGCGGCCAGCTCTAGGAAAGAGTGTTTGGTGTTTCCAAACTTCTTCCATTTAAGGATGATGGAGGCCACTGTGTTCTTCCCGGGACCTTCAATGCTGCAACATTTTTTTTTGGTACCCTTTCCCAGATCTGTGCTTCCCGCACAATTCTGTCTCGGAGCTCTCGGACAATTCCTTCGACCTCTTGGCTTGGTTTTTGCTCTACACGCTTTCAACTGGGGACCTACAGCAGGTGTGTGCCTTTCCAAATCATGTCCAATCAATTGAATTTACTGCAGGTGGACTCCAATCAAGTTGTAGAAACATCTCAAGTTGGGTAAATGGAAACAGGATGCACTTGAGCTCAATTTCGAGTCTCATAGCAAAGGATCTGAACACTTATGTAAATAAGGTATTTCAGGTTTTAATTTTTTTAGGCATTTGCATAAATTTCTAGAAACCTTTTTTCACTTTGTCATTATGGGGTATTGTGTGTAGATTGAGGGACATTTTTTATTTAATCAATTTTAGAATAAGGCCATGTAAATGTGGAAAAAAGTCAAGGTCTGAATACTTTCCGAATACTTTTACTATTTTTGACATTGTACAGAATAATAGTGAAGACATCAAAACTTTGAAAAAAACACTTGGAATCATGTAGTAACCAAAAAAAGTGTTAAACAAATCAAAATATATTTTATATTTGAGATTCTTCAAATAGCCACCCTTTGCCTTGATGACAGCTTTGCACACTCTTGGCATTCTCTCAACCAGCTTCAACTGGAATTATTTTCCAACAGTCTTGAAGGAGTTCCCACATATGCTGAGCACTTGTTGGCTGATTTTCCTTCACTCTGCGGTCCGACTCATCCTAAACCATCTCAATTGGGTTGTCAGGGTAGTGGAGGCCAGGTCATCTGATGCAGCACTCCATCACTCTCCTTCTTGGTAAAATAGCCCTTACACAGCCTGGAGGTGTGTTGGGTCATTGTCCTGTTGAAAAACAAATGATAGTCCCACTAAGCCCAAACCACATGGGATGGCGTATCGCTGCAGAATGCTGTGGTAGCCATGCTGGTTAAGTGTGCCTTGAATTCTAATAAATCACAGACAGTGTCACCAGCAAAGCACCCACACCATAACAACCTCCCCCATGCTACGGTGGGAACTACTGATCATCCGTTCTACCCACACTGCATCTCACAAAAGACACAGTGGTTTGAACCAAAAATCTCCAATTTGGACTCCAGACCAAAGGACACATTTCCCCACCGGTCTAATGTCCATTGCTCGTGTTCTTGGCCCAAGAAGGGTCTCTTCTTATTATTGGTGTCCTTTAGTAGTGATTTCTTTGCAGCAATTCGACCATGAAGGCCTGATTCACACAGTCCCCCTCTGAACAGTTGATGTTGATATGTGTCTGTTGCTTGAACTCTGTGAAGCATTTATTTGAGCTGCAATTTCTGAGGCTGGTAACTCTAATGAACTTATCCTCTGCAGCAGAGGTAACTCTGGGTCTTCCATTCCTGTGGCGGTCCTCATGAGAGCCAGTTTCATCATAGCGCTTGATGGTTTTTGCGACTGCACTTGAAGAAACTTTCAAAGTTCTTGAAATGTTCCGAATTGACTGACCTTCATGTCTTAAAGTAATGATGGACTGTCGTTTCTCTTTGCTTATTTGAGCTGTTCTTGCCATAATATGGACTTGGTATTTTACCAAATAGGGCTATCTTCTGTATTGATGTACTATAACATATTAAGAGTATTGATGTACTATAACATATTAAGAGTATTGATGTACTATAACATTAAATTAAGAATATTTATGTACTATAACATTATATTAAGAATATTGATTTACAATAACATTATAACACCATGACAAGAAGACGATCATGCTTTTGACTTTGACATCAAAATCCCTTCAGTACACATTGTACTACCCTAGCTGCTTTGGGTTATCTGATTAACCCTTTGATCTCTAGCAAACACTGGTATTTATTTAAAGTGAACACCATTGCCAGGTCTCGGTCACCTCAACCTGAGAGTCCAGTAAAATTATCTAGAAAGATGTTTAGGCTAATATGAGGGTTTCTATGTATACGGGAATCCAGCCATCTCAAATACCCAGAATCAAGGAAGTGCAATGCCCACTTGAAAGCATTCAAGGATGCATCAATCAATCCTGCACGTATACATGCATAACACATAGATCCTCATACCTTTACAGTCAGACTGTCATTTCCCCTGGAGTGGCATGCTGGGCTGTGTTAGGGCTGGTCTTACAGGGATCAGAAGTCCATTGGAGAATCTCAATTGCATCTCCCTGACTCCTCGCCTCCTCCTCAAAACCCATTGGATGAGAATGCAGAGGTCCCGGCCCTCTGGTCTGGCCCCCTCCAAAGGGGATTTTGAAGAGGCAAGGAAATGAGTTTCTCCCCTTTTCACCTCCTACTTTTCCTCTCAGTGTTGAGTGACAGCCAGTCTGTTGGGTCTGCAGTCTGTGTTCAGTGACCGTCTGGTCTTCAGCAGCCAGTGACAGACACCGCCAGTCAAGATGAGGTGGATCGTGTTGGCCCTGCTCTGCTGTGCCTGGAATGCACATGGGGTGATCAGGTAAGAACGGAAAGATCCTTCACAAGATATTTTAAAATGTTGAATACTTTTGGTAATGCATTAGAATCAGGGCCTGGATTACGGAATGGGCATGTGCCCAGGGGCCCCGGACCTCAGGGGGCCCCAACCCCCCAAAATATATATATATAGTCGGCCCGGCCCTGATTAGAATCATTATTAGAAGTAAGTGAGGAATGAAGGAGGCTTTCAAACAGGGACACATTACCTTTAGCAGCCAAAAGTCTGACTTGCTGGTAGACCAAAAAGTGAGTTGAAGCATCTACAAGTGTGCTGTATCTAAACTACCTCAGTATGGCCACCGACCTGAGTGTGTTCCACCCAGGATCCCCCTGCGTCGGATGCTCTCTGTGCGTACTCAGCTAAGAGCCACCCATCGCCTGGAGGACTTCATGAGGGACCACCAGCCTGATGTGTTCAACCGGAGGTACGCCCAGTGTTACCCACCGGGCACACCCTCTCTCAGGCTGGACAAGAGCAGCGAAAGGCTCTACAACTTCATGGATGTAAGTCGGACTGAATGGAAGTGAATAACTGTATTGAACTGTGGCGTTTCCCTAGCAAGGGAATCTGGTGTGGTATTTGATGTATTATATGGAGCAAAGAAAAATCAATCATAAATTCAGTATATTGAAAAACATCTAAACGCCTGGCGTACTTTGATGTAGTCACTGTATGTGGCAATCCGACCTCTATTTTTCCCGAAGAGTTGATCAATACTGTATAGATTTCAGAATACATTAACGGGCCAATGACATTGTATTCCCTGTGTGTGTGATTGTCCAGGCTCAGTACTATGGTGTGATCAGCCTGGGTACCCGAACAGAACTTCACCGTAGTGTTTGATACAGGATCAGCTGACCTGTGGTTCCATCCTCTTACTGCGTCTCAGAGGCCTGTGGTGAGACTTCATAACAGAGCTAGAAACAGACTGAACCTTCAGCCAGGGACGAAGGAACTATTTTACAACAGTCATGTTTATCTGAATGGTACCAAAGAGCCATATTGATTAAGGTCATTTGACATGTACTTACGGGTAAATGGACATTTTGTATTTCTGTGCTTAATCTAATCGTTTTTTGGAGTCGGACCAACTATAAAACAGATATACCTGCTACATACTATATTTTTATTATCTGTTCCAAACAGACTAATATATTCCAATCTCACAGGAGGTTGGTGGTACCTTAATTGGGGAGGATGAGCTGCGTGGTAATGACTGGAGCGGAATCAGTGGAATGGTATCAAATAAATCAAACAGATGATTTCCATGTGTTTGATGCCATTCCATTGCTCCATTCAGCCATTATTATGAGCCGTCCTCCCTCAGCAGTGTTTATCTGCTGACTGTGTGACACAGACAAGAGCAGGCTATAGGTCAGTGTGTTCCACCCTCTCTCGCTCGCTTTCTCCCTCTATCCCTCTGTCTCTCCCGCTCTCTCCCTCCCTCCCACTCCCTCCCGCACTCCCTCTCTCTCTCTCTCCAGGCATGCACCACAAGTTCAAGGCCTTTGGGTCCAGCACGTTCAACCACGACGGCAGGATGTTTGGCATCCACTACGGCGGGACACATGCTGGCATCATGGGAAGGATGTCCTCAAGGTGACACAATATCCCCAACCCCCTATCCCTCTACTGCCCACGTTCCCAAATTAATCGGAGTGTAGTTTCTGTCCGCTTAGCTTCTAGGGGATTGTCTAATATGTTACATTAAACACATATGATCTCATTAGAGGGTAGATATCGTTGTCCCCCACGATGAAATCGGGGAGATGACTGTGGATCTGTCTCCGTTCATACATTAGTCTCATATGCGATATCTCAGACGGCACTGGCACGATTTTAACGAAACTTGGGTGAATGATACATCTAGCCCTAGAGATCCATCATTTACAACACTACACTGACTGGCCCAAAGGGGGCGCTGCATCATTTGTGGGGGACTACATGTTTACTGTTGCCTTTCTTTACCCTTATTATTATCTATCCTGATGCCTCGTCACTTTACCCTGCCTTCATGTACATATCTACCTCATATACCTTATTATTATCTATCCTGATGCCTAGTCACTTTACCCTGCCTTCATGTACATATCTACCTCAAATACCTTATTATAATTATCTATCCTGATGCCTAGTCACTTTACCCTGCCTTCATGTACATATCTACCTCAAATACCTTATTATCTATCCTGATGCCTAGTCACTTTACCCTGGCTTCATGTACATATCTACCTCAAATACCTTATTATTATCTATCCTGATGCCTAGTCACTTTACCCTGCCTTCATATACATATCTACCTCCAAATACCTTATTATTATCTATCCTGATGCCTAGTCACTTTCCCTGGCTTCATGTACATATCTACCTCAAATACCTTATTATTATCTATCCTGATGACTAGTCACTTTACCCTGCCTTCATATACATATCTACCTCAAATACCTTATTATTATCTATCCTGATGGCTAGTCACTTTACCCTGCCTTCATGTACATATCTACCTCAAATACCTTATTATTATCTATCCTGATGCCTAGTCACTTTACCCTGCCTTCATATACATATCTGTCACGACCCGATGCGAGAAACAGTCACTAATAATTGTCAGAACCCAGAAGATGAGGCAGACACAGCTGTACTAGAGATGGTGGTTTAATTAAAGAACAAAATCTTCAGGCAAAGAAACTAAATCCACAATGTCCAAAAAAATAAAGCCAAGAGGCACAAAGAGGAAAACCTCCAAAAACAAAAGAAACTCCACAAAGTGGTAAAAAACAGCAGGGAAAAACAAACCTCAAAAGACTACTCAAACAAAACACAAGAACTAAAACCAGAGAACCTCTGGAAAATCCCACCAGAGAAATATCTATATAAAACAAGGCTTGGGCTGGGGCTGGGGCTGGGTGCTAACTTACAAACACTGAGCAAGGAACTGAGGAACACACAGGGTATAAATACTAACAAGGGAATGACCTACAGGTGCAAACAATAATTAGAGCAAGAAAAACAAAAGGTACAAAAAGGGTGCAATGGGGACATCTAGTGACCAAAACCCGAACAGTCATGGTCAAAACCTGACACATATCTACCTCAAATACCGTATTATTATCTATCCTGATGCCTAGTCACTTTACCCTGGCTTCATGTACATATCTACCTCAAATACCTTATTATTATATATCCTGATGCCTAGTCACTTTACCCTGCCTTCATGTACATATCTACCTCAAATACCTTATTATTATCTATCCTGATGCCTCGTCACTTTACCCCTGCCTTCATGTACATATCTACCTCAAATACCTTATTATTATCTATCCTGATGCCTAGTCACTTTACCCTGCCTTCATGTACATATCTACATCAAATACCTATTATTATCTATCCTGATGCCTCGTCACTTTACCCTGCCTTCATGTACATATCTACCTCAAATACCTTATTATTATCTATCCTGATGCCTCGTCACTTTACCCTGCCTTCATGTACATATCTACCTCAAATACCTTATTATTATCTATCCTGATGCCTAGTCACTTTACCCTGCCTTCATGTACATATCTACCTCAAATACCTTATTATTATCTATCCTGATGCCTCGTCACTTTACCCTGCCTTCATGTACATATCTACCTCAAATACCTTATTATTATCTATCCTGATGCCTAGTCACTTTACCCTGCCTTCATGTACATATCTACCTCAAATACCTTATTATTATCTATCCTGATGCCTAGTCACTTTACCATGCCTTCATGTACATATCTACCTCAAATACCTTATTATTATCTATCCTGATGCCTAGTCACTTTACCCTGGCTTCATGTACATATTGTGATGTCACGAGAGGCTGTGTCCTGGAGGGGACGTTACATCCCCCTGAGGTGGCTGCAAACCCAGACAGCTATGGCTCCATCTGCTGGTATGGTCGGGAACTCCACCCCTCTATGGCCAATCTTCCCACGCAGCTGAAACAAATGAGGAGCTGATGAGCTGAAGGTTTGGGAAGGGAAGAGAACACTGAGGGAGTGTGTGGGGGTGAAGAGACACAGTCTCCAACCTGGGCTCTCGGGAGGACAAGAGTGCTGCACGTCCACTTCCATGAGGAATATAAGGATTTGGAGATACTTACCTTTGGGAAATACTCACCTTTGGATATATGCACCTGTGGAAATACGTGAGAGACATTTGGAAGGACTTTTTGCTGGGTTGGCCACTAGCTGCAACGTGGACTACAGTAAGGCTGGGGAAAAGTTATCTGAGCGAGTGAGAATTATGATTTTGGATGTGGAAGAGACATCCCTGAACTGTTAACCCTTAAAGAGCCACAAGAGAACAGAATTTTGTTATATTTTCGTTAATTTCCCAAGACCTATAATAAAATCCTTGTTTTGTTTGAACCTTGTCTCCTTGCACTACTTGAGCAATCCCGCTGAAAGCTGTATAGCCTCTCGTGACGTCACAGATGGTGGAGAATACGGGCACGCTCGGCGTTAATAGTGCATGTCAGAGGAGGATACCGAGAAGGTTTGATCACCCAGTTTTCCAAGTTGGCCGTAGGCTCTCCCGCCGACTGAAATGGAGGACATATTGAAAGCCCTTGTTGCTGGCCAGCAAGCCCAGATGCAAGCAAACGTGGTCTGTCTTGGAGGAGCAAAAGAAAGCCAACCTTCTGAAGGCAGAGGAATTGCAGTTGCAGAGACAGAGGGTGGTCCAAAATACCCGCCCAATAAAGGCAAGTGACTTTATATCTAAGATGGGAGCTACCGATGACATTGAGGCATACCTGCATGCATTTGAGGCCACGGCCACTAGGAAGCCTGGCCCAAGCAACAGTGGGTTGGTCTGTTAGCCCCCTTTCTAACCGGGGAATCGCTGAATGCTGTCCGGGACCTGGGCCCTGACCAGGTTACTGACTATGATGCCCTGAAGTCTGAGATCCTCAGCAGATATGGACTCACAAAGTTTGGTATGGCCCAGCGCTTTCACAGCTGGACCTTCCAACCAGACCAACCTCCTCGGGCGCAGATGCATGAACTTGTCCGAATCGCAAGGAAATGGCTGGATCCGCAGAGGAATACAGCAGCGGCGGTGGTGGAGGCCGTTGTGGTGGATCGTTACCTACGCGCCCTGCCTTATGAGGCAAAACGGTTCATCAGTCAACAGGCCTTGACCACGGCTGATCTGACCGTGGAAGCTGTGGAAAAGTACCAGGCCACAGCGGAGATGCTGAATGCTTCCCGAAAAAGACTCCAGGAGTGCGGCCCCACCACAAATGGGAAGAACCCGTCCAAAGGACCCCAAGGTCTCGAACCCAGCCACGTCAGGACTTATCCCGGCTCCAGGGGGAGCCAGAAACCAGGCGGGTCCAAGAAGAGTACACCAGGAGGGGAAACTTCGACAGTGTTACCGGTGTGGGGAGATGGGACATATCTCCTGGCAGTGTGGGGAAACCAGCCGATGAATCTATGCCCACTGCGGAGTCCTCCAGCTCAGCACCCACACACCGTTTTGCCTCGCTCTTGGGAAGTCGTAGATGGCGGCCCAGATCGACCCCCCACCTGCCCGGTAACTGTGAATCACCATGATGTGGAGGCCTTACTGGATTCTGGTAGCCGGGCCACCCTGGTGCGTAAGGGATTTGGTGGGCCCAACGTGTCTGACCCCGGGAAAGTCCTCCCAGTTTCCTGTGTCCATGGGGACACCAGAGAATACCCCATTACTGAACTTACAATGACCAGCACACGGGGAACCATACACACGGCGGCGGGGGTGGTTGATTCCCTCCCCGTCCCTGTCCTAATTGGGCCAGAGACTGCCCAGCCTTTTACCCACTCTGGAGAGAGTCTCAGGAGAGGATAACCCGAGTACCTCGGAAACGGAGAGGCAAGACTCATCCTGGGAAGGCTCCGGTGCAATCCTCCGAGTTACTCACTCCCGCCCGGGCTCCTGATAGGGATGGCAGGTGCCCAGACCGACACAGAGACGGAGCTACAGAATCTGGACAAAGAACTGTCTGGTCTGAAGGGGACCGCTGAGAGGTATCGTTTGTTAAAGCAACAGTTAGACATGAAGACAGAAGAGTTAGATATCCTCCAGGCTAAACTCCAACAGAGCTCCTTCCATAAGCAACAGGAGGAGCTGGAGAGGCTGCGCAGGACCATCGAGGAGTGTGAGGAGACCCTGCGCAGTAGTAAGGAGGTCCAGAAGAAGGCAGAGGAGAAGTACAAGGTGTTGGAGAACAAGATGAAGAATGCGGAGGCAGAGAGAGAGAAGGAACTGAAAGCTGCTCAACAGAAGCTAAACTCTGCTAAAACCAAGGCTGATGCGTTCAGTAAGAAACTCAAGGAGAGACAACAGGAGGCTGAGTCCCTGGTCCTAGAGTTGGAGGAGTTGAAGAGAGAGCAGTCTGGCAAGCACCACGGCAATGCGGACGCCCTCTCCCGGCGTGATGCCTTCTTCGCTGCCTTTACCCCAGCGAGGGCGTCGGTCGAGAGGGGGATGTGATGTCACGAGAGGCTGTGTCCTGGAGGGACGTTACATCCCCCTGAGGTGGCTGCAAACCCAGACAGCTATGGCTCCATCTGCTGGTATGGTCGGGAACTCCACCCCTCTATGGCCAATCTTCCCACGCAGCTGAAACAAATGAGGAGCTGATGAGCTGAAGGTTTGGGAAGGGAAGAGACACACTGAGGGAGTGCGTGGGGGGTGAAGAGACACAGTCTCCAACCTGGGCTCTCGGGAGACAAGAGTGCTGCACGTCCACTTCCATGAGGAATATAAGGATTTGGAGATACTTACCTTTGGGAAATACTCACCTTTGGATATATGCACCTGTGGAAATACGTGAGAGACATTTGGAAGGACTTTTTGCTGGGTTGGCCACTAGCTGCAACGTGGACTACAGTAAGGCTGAGGAAAAGTTATCTGAGCGAGTGAGAATTATGATTTTGGATGTGGAAGAGACATCCCTGAACTGTTAACCCTTAAAGAGCCACAAGAGAACAGAATTTTGTTATATTTTCGTTAATTTCCCAAGACCTATAATAAAATCCTTGTTTTGTTTGAACCTTGTCTCCTTGCACTACTTGAGCAATCCCGCTGAAAGCTGTATAGCCTCTCGTGACGTCACAATATCTACCTCAAATACCTTATTATTATCTATCCTGATGCCTAGTCACTTTACCCTGCCTTCATATACATATCTACCTCAAATACCTTATTATTATCTATCCTGATGCCTAGTCACTTTACCCTGGCTTCATGTACATATCTACCTCAAATACCTTATTATTTCTATCCTGATGACTAGTCACTTTACCCTGCCTTCATATACATATCTACCTCAAATACCTTATTATTATCTATCCTGATGGCTAGTCACTTTACCCTGCCTTCATGTACATATCTACCTCAAATACCTTATTATTATCTATCCTGATGCCTAGTCACTTTACCCTGCCTTCATATACATATCTACCTCAAATACCTTATTATTATCTATCCTGATGCCTAGTCACTTTACCCTGGCTTCATGTACATATCTACCTCAAATACCTTATTATTATATATCTGATGCCTAGTCACTTTACCCTGCCTTCATGTACATATCTACCTCAAATACCTTATTATTATCTATCCTGATGCCTGTCACTTTACCCTGCCTTCATGTACATATCTACCTCAAATACCTTATTATTATCTATCCTGATGCCTCGTCACTTTACCCTGCCTTCATGCTTACATATCTACCTCAAATACCTTATTATTATCTATCCTGATGCCTAGTCACTTTACCCTGCCTTCATGTACATATCTACCTCAAATACCTTATTATTATCTATCCTGATGCCTCGTCACTTTACCCTGCCTTCATGTACATATCTACCTCAAATACCTTATTATTATCTATCCTGGTGCCTCGTCACTTTACCCTGCCTTCATGTACATATCTACCTCAAATACCTTATTATTATCTATCCTGATGCCTAGTCACTTTACCCTGCCTTCATGTACATATCTACCTCAAATACCTTATTATTATCTATCCTGATGCCTCGTCACTTTACCCTGCCTTCATGTACATATCTACCTCAAATACCTTATTATTATCTATCCTGATGCCTAGTCACTTTACCCTGCCTTCATGTACATATCTACCTCAAATACCTTATTATTATCTATCCTGATGCCTAGTCACTTTACCCTGCCTTCATGTACATATCTACCTCAAATACCTTATTATTATCTATCCTGATGCCTCGTCACTTTACCTTGGCTTCATGTACATATCTACCTCAAATACCTTATTATTATCTATCCTGATGCCTAATCACTTTACCCTGCCTTCATGTACATATCTACCTCAAATACCTTATTATTATCTATCCTGATGCCTAGTCACTTTACCCTGCCTTCATGTACATATCTACCTCAAATACCTTATTATTATCTATCCTGATGACTAGTCACTTTACCCTGCCTTCATATACATATCTACCTCAAATACCTTATTATTATCTATCCTGATGGCTGTCACTTTACCCTGCCTTCATGTACATATCTACCTCAAATACCTTATTATTATCTATCCTGATGCCTAGTCACTTTACCCTGCCTTCATATACATATCTACCTCAAATACCTTATTATTATCTATCCTGATGCCTAGTCACTTTACCCTGGCTTCATGTACATATCTCACCTCAAATACCTTATTATTATATATCCTGATGCCTAGTCACTTTACCCTGCCTTCATGTACATATCTACCTCAAATACCTTATTATTATCTATCCTGATGCCTCGTCACTTTACCCTGCCTTCATGTACATATCTACCTCAAATACCTTATTATTATCTATCCTGATGCCTCGTCACTTTACCCTGCCTTCATGTACATATCTACCTCAAATACCTTATTATTATCTATCCTGATGCCTAGTCACTTTACCCTGCCTTCATGTACATATCTACCTCAAATACCTTATTATTATCTATCCTGATGCCTCTCACTTACCCTGCCTTCATGTACATATCTACCTCAAATACCTTATTATTATCTATCCTGATGCCTCGTCACTTTACCCTGCCTTCATGTACATATCTACCTCAAATACCTTATTATTATCTATCCTGATGCCTAGTCACTTTACCCTGCCTTCATGTACATATCTACCTCAAATACCTTATTATCTATCCTGATGCCTCGTCACTTTCCCTGCCTTCATGTACATATCTACCTCAAATACCTTATTATTATCTATCCTGATGCCTAGTCACTTTACCCTGCCTTCATGTACATATCTACCTCAAATACCTTATTATTATCTATCCTGATGCCTAGTCACTTTACCCTGCCTTCATGTACATATCTACCTCAAATACCTTATTATTATCTATCCTGATGCCTCGTCACTTTACCTTGGCTTCATGTACATATCTACCTCAAATACCTTATTATCTATCCTGATGCCTAGTCACTTTACCCTGCCTTCATGTACATATCTACCTCAAATACCTTATTATTATCTATCCTGATGCCTAGTCACTTTACCCTGCCTTCATGTACATATCTACCTCAAATACCTTATTATTATCTATCTGATGCCTAGTCACTTTACCCTGGCTTCATGTACATATCTACCTCAAATACCTTATTATTATCTATCCTGATGCCTAGTCACTTTACCCTGCCTTCATGTACATATCTACCTCCAATACCCATACCCCTGCACATTGATCTGGTACTGGTACTGGTGCTTTTGTATAAAGCCACATTATTGTGTATTTTATTGTCCCCCACAGTGAAATCGGGAGATGACTGTGGATTTGTCTCCATTCATACATTAAATCACACACGATATCTCCAGACACCACTGGCCCGATTTTAACTAAACTTGGGTGGACGATGCGTCTTGCCATAGAGATCCAGCATTTACTAAATGACACTGATTGGCCCAATGGGGTGAGCTTATAATAAGAACTGAAATGGGTTAATCACACGCGATACGTCAGTCGGCCCCAGGGGGGCATCATTTGTGGGGAAGACATGTTTACTGTTGATTTGTTTTCTTTTAAAAGGTTGAAATGTTTTGAAAAAGATTGAGTCGTGGCTAGAATTACAGCAACCCATATACAATGCGACTTTCACAAATGAATCAGGTGTGGGATAGCGTGTCAGATTCCTGAAAGGCCTTTGCATATATATACACATTAATTCATACACCTGACACGTCCCTGTGGTTGTCCAGATAGGCCCGGTGACGGTGCTAAACCAGGAGTTTGGGGAGTCGGTGTACGAGCCAGGTTTTGTGTTTGTCATGGCTAAGTTTGACGGGGTGCTGGGTTTGGGGTACCCCTCCCTGGCCGAAGAACTGGGAACCCTGTTTCGACAGCATCATGAACCAGAAGGCTGTGGACCAACCCATCTTCTCCTTCTATCTCAGCAAGTAGGTACAGGACCACAGAGAATCCATCTGTCTGTCTACCCATCATGATGTTGTTATTGATTATGATGATGATGATGATGATGATGATGATGATTATGGTGGTGAAGTACACTCCAGACACACAGACCTACAGGATACTGTAGGCTAATGTTGATGACGAATATGATGATCAGGGAGAGTGGGGTAGGTTGAGACGGTTTTCTACATTCAGCATCACTCCGTCAAGGGAAATCTAGTATTATTTCTAACAAAGATATCTACATATATTTCAGGGATGTTGTGTATCCCTGGAAATAATCTGAATTCATGTAAACATTACAGTTTTGAAAACATAGCTTGTCTCTTGGCACATGGGGTAAATTTTTTCAGCTCAGTCATTAAACAGACACTCTTATCCAGAGCGAGTTACAGGAGCAATTAGAGTTAAGTGCCTTGCTCAAGGGCACATCAACAAATGTTTCACCTAGTCAACTCGGGGATTCAAACCAACAACATTTTCGGTAACTTTTCATTTTGCTCAACTTTCCATTGGCTCAACTTACCCCATTGCCATTGGCTCAACTTACCCCATTGCCATTGGCTCAACTACCCCCAAGGCAAACATTTTTGACTATAATATAGCCCACACAGCTACGAGGATATACTTTCATGCTAGATTTGAAGCCTTTGGAGACCCCAACTGATGTATAGAACAATCTTAAAATTAGCTACTTTGGTTTAGATACAATTATCATAAAACCTCTTAACACAATAAATTAATTTTGTATTTGTATTTATTATGGATCCCCATCCTGGGGTCCAGCAAAATTAAGGCAGTTCATACATTTGACTTGGTGAAAATCAGTTTTTTGGACCTAATTTTCTCACCACTTTTCTTCCTTTTACAGACTCCATGAAATGTTGGCCTCTTCTTAAATATTTGGTCAAATTATTAATTTTGTCTATGGTGTCCCCAGAAACAAGTGGAGCAGAATTGATCCATTCACCCATCACGATTTGATTGCTTCTGCTTCCAGGAGTAAAGATCAGGGGACCCTGAGGAGAGCTGCTGCTGGGGGGATGGATGAGGCTCTCTACAGTGGACCCATCAACTGGAACCCTGTCACCCTGAAGAGCTACTGGCAGATCCAGATGGCCAGGTCAGAACTAGGATAACTCTATCATGTTTTCCCACTGTCAAACTGGGGGGGACATATCCACAGTTAATGTATGTAGTAGTACGGCTGCCTACAAGAGTGAGGCAACTGT
>NC_059195.1:19640665-19695665 GCF_020615455.1 Coregonus clupeaformis
ATAGATGGAAGGATGGATGGAGGGGTGGATGGATGGACAGAGGGAGAGATGGAAGGATGGATGGAGGGGTGGATGGATGGACAGAGGGAGCGATAGATGGATGGATGGAGGGGTGGATGGATGGACAGAGGGAGAGATGGAGGGATGGATAGATGGATAGATGGAGGATGGAAGGAAGAATGAAGTGAGGAAGGAAGGAAGGAAGGATGGATGGTGATGGAAGGGTGGATGAAGCGGTGCATGGAATCACCATGCCTTCACCTCCTGTCTCCATCACTGAGACAGAAGAGCTTGCTGGAAAGGCTGAAAGGCTGTCTACCATTATCAGTGGCTATCTTTTCAGAATAATTAATGCATTTATATTCTCTTAAAGTTAATAAATACTTTTAAAAATGCAATCAGGTGTTTTTTGTTGCATCATTTTGTGAGTGAGTACAATGCTTAACATTGAACGATGTGGTCCTCTGTAGCTCAGCTGGTAGAGCACGGCGCTTGTAACGCCAAGGTAGTGGGTTCGATCCCCGGGACTACCCATACACAAAAAAAAAATGTATGCACGCATGACTGTAAGTCGCTTTGGATAAAAGCGTCTGCTAAATGGCATATTATATTATATTATTATACGATGACTGAATAAATTACATTTTATTATAAAACAAACATTTTATGTTATTTAGGTAGAGCAGCACCAGCAAATACAGAAAATAACTTTTCACAGAAAGTATAAAAACAGCAGCATGGTAATATATTATTAAAACAGCAGCATGGTAATATATTATTAAAACAGTAGCATGGTAATATATTATTAAAACAGCAGCATGGTAATATATTATTAAAACAGCAGCATGGTAATATATTATTAAAACTGCAGCATGGTAATATATTATTAAAACAGTAGCATGGTAATATATTATTAAAACAGCAGCATGATAATATATTATTAAAACAGTAGCATGGTAATATATTATTAAGCAGCATGGTAATATATTATTAAAACAGCAGCATGGTAATATATTATTAAAAACAGCAGCATAGTAATATATTATTAAAACAGCAGCATGGTAATATATTATTAAACAGCAGCATGATAATATATTATTAAAACAGCAGCATGATAATATATTATTAAAACAGTAGCATGGTAATATATTATTAAAACAGCAGCATGGTAATATATTATTAAAAGCTAGCATGGTAATATATTATTAAAAACCAGCATGATAATATATTATTAAAACAGCAGCATGATAATATATTATTAAAACAGTAGCATGGTAATATATTATTAAAACAGCAGCATGGTAATATATTATTAAAACAGCAGCATGGTAATATATTATTAAAACAGCAGCATGGTAATATACAGTGGGGAAAAAAAGTATTTAGTCAGCCACCAATTGTGCAAGTTCTCCCACTTAAAAAAATGAGAGAGGCCTGTAATTTTCATCATAGGTACACGTCAACTATGACAGACAAATTGAGATTTTTTTTCCAGAAAATCACATTGTAGGATTTTTAATGAATTTATTTGCAAATTATGGTGGAAAATAAGTATTTGGTCACCTACAAACAAGCAAGATTTCTGGCCTTTCAGAGACCTGTAACTTCTTCTTTAAGAGGCTCCTCTGTCCTCCACTCGTTACCTGTATTAATGGCACCTGTTTGAACTTGTTATCAGTAAAAAGACACCTGTCCACAACCTCAAACAGTCACACTCCAAACTCCACTATGGCCAAGACCAAAGAGCTGTCAAAGGACACCAGAAACAAAATTGTAGACCTGCACCAGGCTGGGAAGACTGAATCTGTAATAGGTAAGCAGCTTGGTTTGAAGAAATCAACTGTGGGAGCAATTATTAGGAAATGGAAGACATACAAGACCACTGATAATCTCCCCTCGATCTGGGGCTCCATGCAAGATCTCACCCCCGTGGGAGTCAAAATGATCACAAGAACGGTGAGCAAAAATCCCAGAACCACACAGGGGGGACCTAGTGAATGACCTGCAGAGAGCTGGGACCAAAGTAACAAAGCCTACCATCAGTAAACACTACGCCGCTCAGGGACTCAAATCCCTGCAGTACAAGACGTGTCCCCCTGCTTAAGCCAGTACATGTCCAGGCCCGTCTGAAGTTTGCTAGAGTGCATTTGGATGATCCAGAAGAGGATTGGGAGAATGTCATATGGTCAGATGAAACCAAAATAGAACTTTTGGTAAAAACTCAACTCGTCGTGTTTCGAGGACAAAGAATGCTGAGTTGCATCCAAAGAACACCATACCTACTGTGAAGCATGGGGGTGGAAACATCATGCTTTGGGGGCTGTTTTTCTGCAAAGGGACCAGGACGACTGATCCGTGTAAAGGAAAGAATGAATGGGGCCATGTATCGTGAGATTTTGAGTGAAAACCTCCTTCCATCAGCAAGGGCATTGAAGATGAAACGTGGCTGGGTCTTTCAGCATGACAATGATCCCAAACACACCGCCCGGGCAACGAAGGAGTGGGCTTCGTAGAGAAGCATTTCAAGGTCCTGGAGTGGCCTAGCCAGTCTCCAGATCTCAACCCCATAGAAAATCTTTGGAGGGGAGTTGAAAGTCTGTGTTGCCCAGCGACAGCCCCAAAACATCACTGCTCTAGAGGAGATCTGCATGGAGGAATGGGCCAAAATACCAGCAACAGTGTGTGAAAACCTTCGTGAAGACTTACAGAAAATGTGTGACCTGTGTCATTGCCAACAAAGGGTATATAACAAAGTATTGAGAAACTTTTGTTATTGACCAAATACTTATTTTCCACCATAATTTGCAAATAAATTCATTAAAAATCCTACAATGTGATTTTCTGGATTTTTTTTTCTCATTTTGTCTGTCATAGTTGACGTGTACCTATGATGAAAATTACAGGCCTCTCTCATCTTTTTAAGTGGGAGAACTTGCACAATTGGTGGCTGACTAAATACTTTTTTTCCCCACTGTATTATTAAAACAGCAGCATGATAATATATTATTAAAACAGCAGCATGGTAATATATTATTAAAACAGCAGCATGGTAATATATTATTAAAACAGCAGCATGGTAATATATTATTAAAACAGCAGCATGGTAATATATTATTAAAACAGCAGCATGGTAATATATTATTAAAACAGCAGCATGGTAATATATTATTAAAACAGCAGCATGGTAATATATTATTAAAACAGCAGCATGATAATATATTATTAAAACAGCAGCATGATAATATATTATTAAAACAGTAGCATGGTAATATATTATTAAAACAGCAGCATGGTAATATATTATTAAAACAGCAGCATGGTAATATATTATTAAAACAGCATCATGGTAATATATTATTAAAACAGCAGCATGGTAATATATTATTAAAACAGCAGCATGGTAATATATTATTAAAACAGCAGCATGGTAATATATTATTAAAACAGCAGCATGATAATATATTATTAAAACAGCAGCATGATAATATATTATTAAAACAGCAGCATGGTAATATATTATTAAAAACAGCAGCATGGTAATATATTATTAAAACAGCAGCATGGTAATATATTATTAAAACAGCAGCATGATAATATATTATTAAAACAGCAGCATGGTAATATATTATTAAAACATAGCATGGTAATATATTATTAAAACAGCAGCATGGTAATATATTATTAAAATAGCAGCATGGTAATATATTATTAAAACAGCAGCATGGTAATATATTATTAAAACAGCAGCATGATAATATATTATTAAAACAGCAGCATGGTAATATATTATTAAAGAAGCTTCACTGTCTATACTTAGAAAGTATAAAAACAGCAGCATGGTAATATATTATTAAAACAGCAGCATGATAATATATGATTAAAACAGCAGCATGGTAATATATTATTAAAGAAGCCTCATTGTCTATACTTAGAAAGTATAAAAACAGCAGCATGGTAATATATTATTAAAACAGCAGCATGGTAATATATTATTAAAACAGCAGCATAGTAATATATTATTAAAGAAGCCTCATTGTCTATACTTAGAAAGGCACGACAGGTTGGGACTCTGACATGGCTGTAGCTTCCATTATTAAGGCATTTATTATGGTGTTTATTAGTGTGTCTAATAATAATGCTGGGTACACCCTTAGAGATCCTATTAAATCACTCATTCTATGGATACACCCATATTAGGGCACAGCAGGTTGATATGTACTGTATGTGAGGAGAATATTACAAGTCCCTGATTGTGACTTGTCCTTGTTCTCTTAGCTGTCATTGGTGTCCTTCTTGTCACTCTCCTGACCATTGGACTCCAGAATGTCTGTCTCTGGGACTTGCAGTGCTTGGAACTGGGCAGGCTCAGCAGGAAAGTGGAGGGCTGTGGAAGCGTTTAGGCCTCTCTCTTCCTCCCCTAGGCCCTTAGGACTGGGCAGGCTGTGCAGGGGAGCTCTTTGAGCCCTGTCTGGAGAACTGGAAGGACAGCTGACGTCGCCGTGGCTTACACCAGTCTTTGGGGACATTCCAGCGACAGTTCTTGGGACCCGGCTGGTAGAGCTGTAGCCCTGATTAGCATTCAGGCCCAGAGCCTCCACAATGGGGGACAGATCTACTGGAGTCCCTGGCTTACTTGAGGCCTGCTCATGCCCTGTCTGTTGACAGAAGGCCTGTATATGATTCAGGGGTTGTGGAGCCCCAGATAATGCACCACACGTCCCTCCATCACCCCCATAACCACTATTCCCATGATCACCTGAAAGAGCAGGTGGAGTTACCACCCATTGAGGCAGTTCTGGGAAGGACGGCGTACGGGGCTCAGTGTCCAAGGAAGAATGGGTACTACTAACCTCCCGTAGCGTATCCAGAGGGTGGTTGGGCGGAGGGGTTGTGGGAGTTAAAGAGGTTGGGTGTGGGGGAACAGAGAGGGATCCGGTCCTGGGGGAGCCTGGTCGTCTGATCCAGGGTAGCCACATGAGTCAGGTCTGTAGGGGAAGAAGGCTTCACTGCTGTGACGTTTGAAGGAGGGCCGAGGACGGACGAGCTCTGGGGGGATCCTGAACGCTGAGTAGCCTCCGCATGTGCCCCATGACAGACGTTTTACGACCCAGACGGAAGTTGTGATTGCCGTTGTGGCTGTCCTGTCTGTGAATGCCCATTTTGTCTGCCTCTTCGAACTGCAGAATGCCGATAGACTGAAAGATAGATGGGGAGATAGAGGATATTACAGAGAATACATTAGACTAGATAGTATACAGCTTATGGATATTACAGTGAATAATACGTTTTGACCAGATAGTATACAGTTTATGGATATTAGAGTGAATACGTTAGACTAAATAGTATACAGTTTATGGATATTACAGTGAAGACGTTAGACTAGATAGTATACAGTTTATGGATATTACAGTGAATAATAACGGTTTTGACTAGATAGTATACAGTTTATGGATATTACAGTGAATACGTTAGACTAGATAGTATACAGTTTATGGATATTACAGTGAATACGTTAGACTAAATAGTATACAGTTTATGGATATTACAGTGAATACGTTAGACTAAATAGTATACAGTTTATGGATATTACAGTGAATAATAACGGTTTTGACTAGATAGTATACAGTTAATGGATATTACAGTGAATAATAACGGTTTTGACTAGATAGTATACAGTTTATGGATATTACAGTGAATAATAACGGTTTTGACTAGATAGTATACAGTTTATGACAGAATAGACCAGAATTTACTTTTCATAGCAGGTTAGGAGAATTAGGTTATGGCAACACGAGACTGGGAAAAGGGTTAGGGTTAGATAAAACGTGTCAATTTGACACATAAACTGTATCCTCTCTAGTCATGCCCTCTTCTCCATCTCCTCTCATTCAGATATCTAGCTGAGAAGAGATGGGAGTTTGTTTTTACACGTGTGTCCTTGCATGCGTAGGACTTGAGTATACATTTGTGTGTACAGCGTGTGTGTAGTGTGTGTGTGTGTGCAGCGTGTGTGTAGTGTGTGTGTGTGCAGCGTGTGTGTAGTGTGTGTGTGTGTGTGCAGCGTGTGTAGTGTGTGTGTGTGTGTACAGCGTGTGTGTAGTGTGTGTGTGTGTGTGCAGCGTGTGTAGTGTGTGTGTGTGTGTACAGCGTGTGTGTAGTGTGTGTGTGTGTGTGCAAGGGTGTGTCGTGTTCTCATGTCCTCACTCCAACTCTCTGGTGGATCCTAGGAATGAGGGTATACAGTAGTCGGCAGCAGCCAGGGTGTAGGGAGGCAGAGCGTCAGAGTCATTCCAGTAAATGTCTTTCGTCATTGGAGGGAAGTTCATATGCATCTCATCCACCGCAATCAACGACACCTGAGACACAGATTTATTGACTGAACGATTGATTGGAACAAATGATATGTCAATCAATGATATTGGCTTGGGAAAGACATGAGAACTAGGCTGGGTTACTGTAAGGCACTTTGCAACAAATGTTTGATTGATTGATTGATTGATTGATTGATTGAAACTAACCTGCAGATTTCTGTCGATACACCAGTTAGCCTCAAAATCATCATCATCCTCCCCAAATGGATTAATGAGCTGCTCAGCAACCTGAATGAGAAGGATCTCTCACATCATTGTTCATTATCCCAGAAAGATGTATTGATAAGGAAGTGATAGCATACAACAGGCAGTCATGTGACATCAGGGATTACAACATTGGTTGACAAATTAAATCCACAAAACAAGGCATAGATAATCTTACTGTCTACAGAATTTGGGTTCCATACAGTACTTCAACTCCTTACAAAAACCCATTTTCATCCAATGAAATTGATTGTCAGACATTGTGCAGCAGCTGTGCAGACAACACCCTGCAACCCCCACATCTCTCTCACAAGACATTCATAATAACATCACAACCCCACATCCCCTCTCACAAGACATTCATAATAACATCACAACTCCACATCCCCTCTCACAAGACATTCATAATAACATCACAACCCCACATCCCCTCTCACAAGACATTCATAATAACATCACAACCCCACATCCCCCTCTCACAAGACATTCATAATAACATCACAACCCCACATCCCCTCTCACAAGACATTCATAATAACATCACAACCCCACATCCCCTCTCACAAGACATTCATAATAACATCACAACCCCACATCCCCTCTCACAAGACATTCATAATAACATCACAAACCCCACATCCCCCTCACAAGACATTCATAATAACATCACAACTCCCACATCCCCTCTCACAAGACATTCATAATAACATCACAACCCCACATCCCCTCTCACAAGACATTCATAATAACATCACAACCCCACATCCCCTCTCACAAGACATTCATAATAACATCACAACCCCCACATCCCCCCTCTCACAAGACATTCATAATAACATCACAACCCCACATCCCCTCTCACAAGACATTCATAATAACATCACAACCCCACATCCCCTCTCACAAGACATTCATAATAACATCACAACCCCCACATCCCCTCTCACAAGACATTCATAATAACATCACAACCCCACATCCCCTCTCACAAGACATTCATAATAACATCACAACCCACATCCCCTCTCACAAGACATTCATAATAACATCACAACCCCACATCTCCTCTCACAAGACATTCATAATAACATCACAACCCCACATCCCCTCTCACAAGACATTGCATAAACATCACAACCCCACATCCCCCTCTCACAAGACATTCATAATAACATCACAACCCCCACATCCCCTCTCACAAGACATTCATAATAACATCACAACCCCACATCCCCTCTCACAAGACATTCATAATAACATCACAACTCCACATCCCCTCTCACAAGACATTCATAATAACATCACAACCCCATCCCCTCTCACAAGACATTAATAATAACATCACAACCCCACATCCCCTCTCACAAGACATTCATAATAACATCACAACCCCACATCCCCTCTCACAAGACATTCATAATAACATCACAACCCCACATCCCCTCTCACAAGACATTCATAATAACATCACAACCCCACATCCCCTCTCACAAGACATTCATAATAACATCACAACCCCACATTGTTATTCACAGCACTGTGATATGAGGACCAGGATCTAATTTCCCTGGTTGAAACCAAAAGGTAAAGAGGTTTGTGGAGGACAGGACCTTGAGCCAGCTGGACTACAATAACAACTGTGTGTGTGTGTGTGTGTGTGTGTGTGTGCACGTGTGTGTGTGTGTGTGTGTGCACGTGTGTGTGTGTGTGTGTGTGTGTGTCACACCTTGAGCCAGCCAGAGTAGAAGAAGAACTGCAGCATAGTGAAGATGGGGACGTATAGGTCCTGGTCATGACCTGGGGTCAACCCTGAGCTGGGTCCAAGAACTGTCTACCGATAATACAGGCGAAGATGAAGGTATAGACAGCCAGGGTTACTACCTGGAGAGGGGGAGAGAGAGGGAGGGGGAGAGAGAGGGAGAGAGAGAGGGGAGGGAGAGAAGTGAGGGGGAGAGAAGAGAGAGGGGGAGAGAGGGAGGGGGAGAGAGAGGGAGAGGAGAGAAGAGAGAGGGGGAGGGAGAGAAGAGAGAGGGGGAGGGGGAGGGAGGAGGGGAGGGGAGGGAGAGAAGAGAGAGGGGGAGAGAGGGGAGGGAGAGAGGGGAGGGAGAGAAGAGAGAGGGGGAGAGAGGGGGGAGGGAGAGAAGAGAGAGGGGGGAGAGAGAGGGGAGGGAGAGAAGAGAGAAGAGGGGGAGGAGAGAGAAGAGAGAGGGGAGAGAGGGGGAGGGAGAGAAGAGAGAGGGGGAGAGAGGGGGAGGGAGAGAAGAGAGATGAGGGGGAGGGAGAGAAGAGAGAGGGGAGAGAGGGGGAGGGAGAGAAGAGAGAGGGGGAGAGAGGGGGAGGGAGAGAAGAGAGAGGGGGAGGGAGGGGGGAGAGAGAGAAGAGAGAGGTGGAGAGCGGGGGGAGGGAGAGAAGAGAGAGGGGGAGGGAGGGGGAGGGAGGGGGGAGGGAGAGAAGAGAGAGGGGGAGAGAGAGGGGGGGTGGAGAGAAGAGAGAGGGGGAGAGAGGGGGGAGAGAGAGAAGAGAGAGGGAGAGAGAGAAGGGGAGAGAGAGAGACAAATAGAGAGCATGGTTCCACAGTTTGTCTTTGTAGCTATTTACAAGTCCATAATATTAATAAACACAATGTAAATAAACAGGATTTATTTGACATGGGACCATGTGAGTATTTTCATTGTCGGCTGAGACACTCATGGCCAATGAGAACTAAGTCATTCCATTGATGTGATTTACTGTCTGAGATTACATAGCCTCTGAAAACTGATCCCGATCACGCCGATGGTTTCATTTAATTCACAGTGCTGCCTGAACAGCAACAAATCAGTCTACAAACGTCACATGAAACTTGACTTGACTTTAATACATGTAGTTTTAAAGGGACAGTGCACCTTAATCAACATTACTGTAAAAGTGCCAGTTGTAGTCAGCCGGCTAATTTCCAACTGCAGTCCCTGGGCAGGTCATTAGAACACTTAGAAAACAGTCACCAGATGTCACCTGACTCGCCAGAGGGCACACTGGCAATTCATACAGACCGGCAGAGCGATAGAGGCAGCTATCCAATTAGCTAACGGCTATAGAGAACACATCCTATCCTCA
Source organism: Coregonus clupeaformis (assembly GCF_020615455.1). NCBI lineage: Eukaryota > Metazoa > Chordata > Actinopteri > Salmoniformes > Salmonidae > Coregonus > Coregonus clupeaformis. The sequence goes on from NC_059195.1 coordinate 19,650,337, forward strand.
GGTCCTGCTACCCCATCCATTACTCTGAACTCTCCATGACTCTGTAATCATTGTGTGGTGTAACAGTAAGCTGCCCCTGGATGTGCTCATCAGAAAGGGACAATACGGCATCTTCCCTGTCCACTCAGAGAAGTAATGAGCCACAGCTGGTTGGAACCGGTTGAGGGGAAGGAATGGGAGCAGAGGGCCGATTGCCCCTAGGGAGAGAGAGAGCGGAGACGTGGGGAGAGAGGAAGGGGGGTGAGAGAGAGCAGAGGGCTGAGTGGGGGAGACGGGGGAAGACAGGGTGAGAGGAGAGCAGAGGGGAGAGAGGGAGAGGGAGTGGAGAGGGATGGGATTGAGAGGGGGAGAGAGGGAGAGGGGGGAAGAGAGGGTGAGAGAGGGAAATGGAGTGGAGAGAGAGAGGGGGGATTGGAGAGGAGGAGAGAGGGAAGAGGGAGAGGGAGTGGAGAGAGAGAGGGATTGGAGAGGAGGAGAGAGGGAAGAGGGAGAGGGAGTGGAGAGAGAGGGGGATTGGAGAGGAGGAGAGAGGGAAGAGGGAGAGGGAGTGGAGAGAGAGAGGGATTGCAGAGGGGGAGAGAGGGGAGAGGGTGGAGAGAGGGAGAGGGAGGGAGAGAGAGAGAGGGATTGGAGAGGGGGAGAGAGGGGAGAGGGGTGAGAGAGGGAGAGGGAGTGGAGAGAGAGGGAAATGGAGTGGAGAGAGAGAGGGATTGGAGAGGAGGAGAGAGGGAAGAGGGAGAGGGAGTGGAGAGAGAGAGGGATTGCAGAGGGGGAGAGAGGGGAGAGGGTGAGAGAGGGAGAGGGAGTGGAGAGAGAGAGAGGGATTGGAGAGGGGGAGAGAGGGGAGATGGGGGAAGAGAGGGTGAGAGAGGGAAAGGGAGGGGAGAGAGAGAGGGATTGGAGAGGGGGAGAGAGGGGGAGAGGGGTGAGAGAGGGAGAGGGAGTAGGAGAGAGAGAGGTATTGGAGAGGGGGAGAGAGGGGAGATGGGGGAAGAGAGGGTGAGAGAGGGAAAGGGAGTGGAGAGAGAGAGGGATTGGAGAGGGGGAGAGAGGGGAGAGGGTGAGAGAGGGAAAGGGAGTGGAGAGAGAGAGGGATTGGAGAGGGGAGAGGGTGAGAGAGGGAAAGGGAGTGGAGAGAGAGAGGGATTGGAGAGGGGGAGAGAGGGGAGCCATCCTCTAGGCCAGGGTTTCCCATTCTTGGTCCTGGGGCACTTTTTGGTTTTTGCCCTAGCACTACACAGCTGATTCAAATGCCCTGCCCTAGGCTTCCACACTGTCACAACCCACTGGGTACCCTGCCCTAGGCTTCCACACTGTCACAACCCACTGGGTACCGTGCCCTAGGCTTCCACACTGTCACAACCCACTGGGTACCCTGCCCCAGGCTTCCACACTGTCACAGCCCATTGTCTCCCGAGTGGCGCAGTGGTCTAAGGCACTGCATCGTACTGCTAGCTGCGCCACTAGAGATCCTTGCTCTGTCGTAGCCGGCCGTGGCCGGGAGACCCATGGGGCGGCGCACAATTGGCCCAGCGTCGTCCAGGGTAGGGGAGGGAATGGCCGGCAGGGATGTTGGTAGAGCATGGCGTTTGCAATGCCAGGGTTGTGGGTTTGATTTCGCAGGGGCCAGTATGAAAAATAAATACAAATATGTATGCACTCACTAACTGTAAGTCGCTCTGGATAAGAGCGTCTGCTAAATGACGTAAATGTAAATGGTACCGTGCCCTAGGCTTCCACACTGTCACAACCCACTGGGTACCGTGCCCCAGGCTTCCACACTGTCACAACCCACTGGGTACCGTGCCCCAGGCTTCCACACTGTCACAACCCACTGGGTACCGTGCCCCAGGCTTCCACACTATCAAAACCCACTGGGTTTTAAAGGAGACATGGAAGGACAGTGTGAGTTATAGTAGCACAGTGGCAGCAGATTCCCTGGGTAAGTGTGTGTGTGTGTGTGTGTGTGTGTGTGTGTGTGTGTGTGTGTGTGTGTGTGTGTGTGTGTGTGTGTGTGTGTGTGTGTGTGTGTGTGTGTGTGTGTGTGTGTGTGTGTGTGTGTGTGTGTGTGTGTGTGTGTGTGTGTGTGTGTGTGTGTGTGTGTGTGCATGCGTGCTATCCACACCTGTGTGTAGACGAGAGGAATGCCAACCCAGTCATAACCAAAGAGAGTGGAGCACCAAGTCCTAAACGTGTTCATCTCCTAGAGAACGACAGAGAGAGAGAGAGAGAGAGAGAGAGAGAGAGAGAGAAGACAGAGCATGGGGTTGCACTGAGTTTGCCTTTGCAGCTATTTACAAGCACACACACACACACACACAGAGGGCTATTTTGATAGGCAGACGTGCTCACAGCAACATGATCCAGACCCTTTTAGGATCAAGGTAGTATTAATAGATTAGACAGGCTCAGAGTTTAGCATAGTGTTAGTGAGGGTCAATGCGGCAATATATCATTGCATTTCATATCTATTTTCACTATTAAAGGAGCTGTAATTTAACAATATTTAAGTCCAAGTCTATAATGTTACTCCTTGTAAGGATGTCTCTCACTCAGCATGCCTTGGGTTTAGCAGACAGTCTTGGACTAGTCATCTCTTCCATGACCTGTCCTCAAGGTATCAAGTGGCCTGTCGGCTGTTTTTAGGATTGTATTCATCCTTCCTGGATTAAAGGTCGTAACAGTTTGGTTCAACCCCTGACCTACAGCTCCCAGGATACAGAGGATGGAGTCTCTGTGTCCAGAATGACATCCGTCTCTCTCTCTGTTTACTGTGACGGGTATGTCCCGGTCCTGTTTACTGTGACGGGTATGTCCCGGTCCTGTTTACTGTGACGGGTATGTCCCGGTCCTGTTTACTGTGACGGGTATGTCCCGGTCCTGTTTACTGTGATTGCTCCCAAATTGCTCCCTTCCCCTTCCCCTTGGCCCTATCTGTCTAACGTTAGTAGATCTGAAAGGTCGGTATAACCATCTTAGTGGTAGAGCTCCCATCATATTGTGTACTCCTTACAGATGTGCTAACATCAAAGGGTTAGATAGGGGTTGATTTTGGCCTGGCAAGCTACTGTCAAGCTACTGTCATACTGCTGTTATACATTGAGTGTGGTCTGCAGGTCCATGCTATCCTGGATGTGTCCCCTGTGTCTCCCATGATTCAGGGCCAAAATGGAGTCAATCTCCTCTATTTAGAGCCGGAATAGACTCTGTGTTTGCTCTCTTTACTGGTATATCTCTGCTTTGCTCAGGTAACTGCCATACTCACGTTGAGGATGGTCTGGAGGTCCACATGGTCCAGTCTACAACCTCTGCAGAACACAGGATTCAGAGCCAAAATGTCTCCTCTGTTTCCTGTGGCAGGTATACTATATCTATCTATACCTGTTGAAGCTACTGCCATACTCACGTTGAGGATGGTCTGCAGGTCCACACTGTCCTTTATGCGCCCCTCCGTCCTAGCCTTGGATGCCATGTTAGTAAACCACACCACAGGGATCCAGTACTTGAGGTGGGGAGACTTGACAGCATCAAAGATCTTCCTCTCTTCTGGAGTCATGAAGCCTGCAGAGAGGAGGAGAAGGAGGAGAAGGGGGAGGAAGAGAGGGAGGATGAGGAGGAGGAGGAGGAGGAGGAGGAGAGGGAAGAGAGGAGGAGGGAGGAGGGGGGAGGAGGGGGGAGGAGGAGGATGGGGGAGGAGGATGGAGAGGAGAAGGAGCGGGTGAGAAGAGGGAAGAGGAGGAGGGGGAGGAGGGGAAGGAGGATGGAGAGGAGGATAGAGAGGAGGATGGGGAGGAGGATGGAGAGGATGGGGAGGAGGATGGAGAGGGGGATGGGGAGGAGGATGGAGAGGAGGATGGGGAGGAGGATGGAGAGGAGGATGGGGAGGAGGATGGAGAGGATGGAGAGGAGGATGGAGAGGAGGATGGGGGAGGGGGAGGAGGATGGAGAGGAGGATGGAGAGGAGGATGGAGAGGAGGATGGGGAGGAGGATGGAGAGGATGGAGAGGAGGATGGGGAGGAGGATGGAGAGGATGGAGAGGAGGATGGAGAGGAGGATGGAGAGGATGGAGAGGAGGATGGAGAGGAGGATGGAGAGGAGGATGGAGAGGAGGATGGGGAGGGGGAGGAGGAGGGATGGAGAGGAGGATGGAGAGGAGGATGGAGAGGAGGATGGGGAGGAGGATGGAGAGGATGGAGAGGAGGATGGAGAGGAGGATGGAGAGGAGGATGGGAGAGGAGGATGGAGAGGAGGATGGGGAGGGAGGATGGAGAGGAGGATGGAGAGGATGGAGAGGATGGAGAGGATGGAGAGGAGGATGGAGAGGAGGATGGAGAGGATGGAGAGGAGGATGGAGAGGAGGATGGAGAGGAGGATGGAGAGGATGGAGAGGTGTAAGTGTGTAATGGATACAGCAGTACTAGGAGAATCATAAGGGTTAGAGGAAACAAGGCTTTTATTAGGTCTAATTGAATCACTGAATCATAATGATTTGGCTGATTCTGGGTAGTCAAAAGAAACTGAAGAAGCAAATGAAAAGAGCTATGGGCCCTGAAGGTCCAGTTACACATCCTTGTTGAACTCTCACATGTCAAGCATCCTCTTTACCAATTAAACATTTATGGAAAATATGGGAAAAGCATGGAAGTCACCAAATATCGTTTCAAACTGAAGGTTGAGAGAACACTCTTGATCTGAATCAAACCCGTAAACCAAACCTGGTCGACCTTTGACCCCACATATGTGTATTCTATTGGGGTCAGGTAAGGCCAAGTGGAGGTAATTGAGGTACCTGCTTCCACCACTTGGTCCATGACGTTATGTACAGCGTCTATCTGTCAATATTATTTTTTTACCCATGACCCCATCTATTTGCATTCCATTATTCCCTTGGGGGTCGTACCTGCCTCCACCACATGCTCCATGGTGGGGAACCTCTTACAGACGGCGGTGCTGACGGAGCGGAAGATGAGCAGCGAGGTGAGGTTGACGTAGCGCATCAGTGTGCGTCGGAGGAGGCGACCCTGCTCGTCGTGACCGTGAACACAGCTGGAGACCAGGAACATGAGACGGTCGGGCCAAGGCAGATTCACAAACTGGTTCCACCAGCGGTTCACCACCAGGGTCACATAGAAACCTGCAAGGGAGGAGGAAGATGAGGATAGGAGGAGATATCAAGATCATCTACAACAGGGCTCTCCAACCTTGTTCCTGGAGAGATAACCCTCCTGTAGGTTTTAACTCCAACCCTGTTCCTGGAGAGATAACCCTCCTGTAGGTTTTAACTCCAACCCTGTTCCTGGAGAGATAACCCTCCTGTAGGTTTTAACTCCAACCTTGTTCCTGGAGAGATAACCCTCCTGTAGGTTTTAACTCCAACCCTGTTCCTGGAGAGATAACCCTCCTGTAGGTTTTAACTCCAACCTTGTTCCTGGAGAGATACCCTCCTGTAGGTTATAACTCCAACCTTGTTCCTGGAGAGATAACCCTCCTGTAGGTTTTAACTCCAACCTTGTTCCTGGAGAGATAACCCTCCTGTAGGTTTTAACTCCAACCCTGTTCCTGGAGAGATAACCCTCCTGTAGGTTTTAACTCCAACCTTGTTCCTGGAGAGAGGTTTTAACTCCAATCCTGTGAAAACCTACAGGATGGTAGCTCTCCAGGAACAGGGTTGGAAAGCCCTGATCTACAGTAAGTCTAAACAGTATTTTGTCAGGTATGCCTACAGTAGAAACCAAGGATGAGGTTTGGGTTGAGAAGGGCTGCTTCTGAAATGGCATTTCATTTCCTACGTAGTGAAGTACTTTTGAGGCTACTTTTTGAGCCTCAAGCTCAACACACAAAATTGACCCTAGATCATTGTCTAGGGCAACTTCATCCCAGTCCTTACCAATATTTTATTGACATAAACTGAGATATGTAAATGTCATGAAAGCCACTTTGTGCAATTCACACAGAAACACAACATTAAGCAACAATCTGATATGCCATGCAAAGCACTCTAGCACCCACGCAAACCAACAAACCCAACAATGTCCCACTTTCCCTGCTTTGGGTCGACTCCTAATGATTTCCTTCCATTAACTCAATCACCAGTTCATTTCCCCCACTGGAACCAGTGTATGTCTGAGAGCTTCTGTTGAAAAATCACTATCATTAGTCTGTTGCCTGGCACTGTTGAGGATTAGTTGGGTTAATTTGGTTGGATAGCAGAAAGCAAGTCAGACAGTTGTCGCAGTGTGTGTGTGTGTGTGTGTGTGTGTGTGTGTGTGTGTGGTGATCGAGAAAGAGAGAGAGAGAGAGGACAGTGAGGGCAGTGGCAAGTCTAGTATTGCACTGTTGTCATTCAGTTTTTAGATGGCTGATACAGGTGGGTGGGTGCTACACATTTGCCTGACGACTCAAACTGAATTCTTGTTCTCTACATCATTGCGGAGAGGAAACTAACGTCAGCGGGCGTGGCGTAGCGTTTGGCTGGAGCGAAGAGTTCGGGTAGCCAGGCAAGCTACACATGGGGTTGTGGATGAGGTGAATTTCCCACTTAAATTGTAAAGCACTTTCAGCACATCTGGAATGCACCATACAGTACTCAGGTAGCAATAGGCATTCTCATCTCAGCACAGAGCTAGTAGCTCATAGTGTTTATACGCTATGTGGACTATCAACTGCTCAGCAAGCACGCACGCACGTCAATCAGCATTGTTTGTCCTGACTTACCAAGCACAAACGTGACTGGGATCTGTTCAGCATACTTGTTACAGTGAATAGCCAACTTTTCAAAGAAACGCTTTTCAGGGTCTGAGAGAGCAAGTCTAGAAAGATAGATAAATAGATAGATAGATATGTTAATTAATTAAGGAACATTAGAGATTTGTTCACATGCAATTATTGATATATCACAGCGATACGAATCAATTACAGACCCATCACACAAAGTCAAATCAAAGGCTCATATTACACCTTCATTTGTATTCACAGTTATAAACAGATTATAAACAGACAATACATCATGTTATAGATTATACATAAACAAATAACATAAAAAAAAAGGAAAAGCCCTTAATAGCTTCATATTATGCGTACCTGTAAACGAGGCTCACCAGGGTATATAAAAGCACAAAGACTATAAACTCCCGATAAAGCAGCTTATAGATGCTGCCTCTCCATCGCAGTAGAAGTCTATGGAAACCGAAGAACGTGGCGTTGGCTACTTTGCTGGAATACGTCACCGTCATCTTCTTTCAATCACTGCAGAAAAACTACCTGGTCATCAAATGTACACTTAGTTGACAGACACTCTTGTTGTCCTTACCGGTTGTGAATATAGCTGACTTTCAATTGATATCTAAAACATTGTGCTGCAGTAGGGCTACTCTCTCAAGGCAAGCTGTCATGGCGCAATAATAACCTGTCAAACGACTAAATAACTGTTATTGCCACGTTACACGCCCACGGTAGATAAGAAATAACGTTATTGAAAACAATAATAAAAGTTATACATATTCCACACATACCTTTTGTACCAATCTGAATCACATTGCGTGTTGGTTCTTTAAGTGTAATATAGTGTATTCCTGAACGGTGGGTCAAGACTGAGCAATCATCAGGTGACCGCCCTGGACACATTTAGCTGGTTGTCTGTCTGTCTGTCCGTCTGTCTGTCTGTCTGTCTGTCTGTCAGTCCGGCTGTCTGTCTGTCTGTCTGTCCGTCTGTCTGTCTGTCTGTCAGTCCGGCTGTCTGTCTGTCTGTCTGTCCGTCTGTCTGTCTGTCTGTCAGTCCGGCTGTCTGTCTGGTTGTCTGTCTGTCTGTCTGTCTGTCTGTCTGTCTGTCAGTCCGGCTGTCTGTCTGTCTGTCTGTCAGTCCAGCTGTCAGTGTGCTCCTGGCTATGGCCGTGGCAGGGCAAGATGCGCACTATGCCATGGCTGTCTGTCTGTCTGTCAGTCCAGCTGTCAGTGTGCTCCTGGCTATGGCCGTGGCAGGGCAAGATGCGCACTATGCCATGGCGGTGCAATAAACACACAATCATCTGCTGATGTAGAGAGAGACTACCCCAGCGTGTCTAAGGGTTTTGATACAACATGCCTATACAGCCTACAAGCTCCTAGATATTTTGAATAAAATAATCAATGGGAAAATCTTTGGGATATAATTTTTATTGGAATATTATTATTATTATATATATATTTTTAAAAACATATTTTGATAGAAAAAGCCTCATAAATATTTGGTTTATAGTAGTGTATATGAATGCAGGAATGTAGAACTTGAAATGTCAAAAGGCTTATTATAGTTTTTATGAATGTATCTCGTCCATTTTGCATTATTCATTTGCTATCAATATCATTCAGAACATGTGATCTAGAACTGTGTCTATGGACGGCGCTGTTGTACAAATTATCACGGCAAACGATAAAGCAGGCTCTCAGAAATGCGTTCATCTATCTGGTTGAACACGCACCCATCTGTTATCAATAGATGTGTATGTTAGGGCCTATAAGTCTATCAATGGGCCTCTATTGGCTTATCGATATATATCTTACATCAGGAGGAAACTCACATTTTCATTGTGAAGTATATAACTCTTGGCGCATGAATTGTATGCAATATCACAATCAAACAGTCGGATACAATGTTGCAGCTTGTACATTTAGATACAATGTTGCGATCACCAGAATGTATTATCTATCGTCCGCTTGCCGTCAAAGGTGAAAATGAGATGCGATACCGGCTTTACGCATGCGCCGCTGTGAGGTTGTCGGTTCACTTCACGTCCATGCTCTGTTCCCACCCAACCAGCAGAGAAGAAAAGAGCAGGTGAGAGGCTGATCGGATGTTGTTGGCATAACTAAACTGATGATATTCGTCAAACCGACACTTCATGCACGGCGAAACGGGAGGTTACTGGCGACAGGTAGCGAGAGCACGTCGTGACAGTTGGGTTTATTGCACTGTGTTCACTTTCGGGAGTGTTTTATTCGGCAGAAACAGCAGGCGTCGAGAGAGGGGTGAGTTGACAGCTTGCAGACTGTAGCTAGGCTAGCTAAAGCGCTAGCCAGCTGGCTGACTGACTGGCTGTCTTGCTTGTTTCATCGTCTTAAACAACGATATAGTCCAAGGACATTGTGCATAGAGTTGTATGTTTTGATACAATTTTAAATCAATGGTATTTGTTTGGCATACATTTTAAAGTGAAAAATTGGAGTCAGCGTAATTCCTTTACCATGGAATTGCCCACTTGCAATCCATCGGGTATTAGCACATAAACTTGACAGCTATAGCTAGCTTGAATTCATTATCCATGGTGCATTTTGTTGAAGCCTTTATGCCATCAGATTAGTTCGTGTTTGTACACGTTTTTTTATTTGACATTGAACAGTCCACCAAATATGCATAGATTACAATCAAGCCGTGTCTGCAAGGAGGCACATAATGAGTATTATAAGGTTTCACTCGTGTTCAGTCTTGAATATTTATATGGTCATTCAATGCAGCAGTCAAACATGGATGGTTTGGAGCAAAAGTCTACTGTGATTTTGTTAGAAACATCTCTCCCCGTCCCTCATAGGCCCAAAGGGGCGGTGGGAATGAGGAGAGGGGAGGTGGGAATGAGGAGGAATGGTCGAAAGGAGAGCAGGGGAGGCAGTGAATCGATGCCCTGTACAGGTCAGGCCAGGCATTGTGCTGAGCTACTGTGCTGAAGGGACGTATATTCACAGCAGCGTGATTGTCACTTTTGATTCTAGTATTACAACACACACGCGAAATCAAATCTTTAACGTATTGGTCACATACCCAGTTTTACAGCAGGTATATAAAAGGTGCAGCGAAATGCTCGCGGTAGCTCCCTCAACAATGCAGAACATTCATCAATAATCAGGAATAACAATGTCATAGAAAAAGGTAGCATGCATATTAATAATGGACTTCACACTGGATTGACCAATATAAAGTAGTGGAATCAATAGTAGACTGTGTAATAGAACAGCAGCGTTGACTGTGTGTGTGTGTGTGTGTGTGTGTTTATGGGTGTTTGTTTGTAAGGGCAGTCAGTGCATATAGTCTCTAAGGTGCAGGTCTGTGCAGGGAGACGGCTAAGTTGAGCTTTTCAGCAGTCTGATGGCCTGGTGGTCGAAGCTGTCTTCGAGCCTGTTGTGCCGAGACCCGATACTCCGCGACCGCTTGCCAGATGGTAACAGAGCGAACAGTCCGTAGGGCTCGGGTGACTGGAGTCCTTGACGATCTTTCGGGCCTTCCTCAGACACCGCCTGGTGTAGATGTTCTGGAGGGCAGGGAGCTCGCCCCCCCCAGAGGGCCCATGCCGAATTTCTTCAGGCGCCTGAGGTTGAAGAGGTGCTGCTGTGCCGCCTTCACCACGGTGGTGGTGGGATTGGACCATGTCAGGTCCTCAGTGATGTGCACGCCGAGGAACATGAACCTTTTGACCCTCTCCACTGCGGCCCCGTCGATGACAAAAGGGGCTCCTCCCCCTGTTTCCTGTAGTCCACCATCAGCTCCTTGGTTTTGCTGACGTTGAGGGAGAGGCTGTTTCCCCGGCAACACTATGCCAGGGCTCTAACCTCCTCCCAGTCGGCTGTCTCGTCGCCGTCGGCGATCAGGCAAACTTAATGATGGTGTTGGAGTCATGTGTGGCCACGCAGTCGTGGGTGAACAGGGAGTACAGGAGGGGGCTGAGTACACACCCAACGGGGGCCCCCCCACACACACACACACACACACACACACACAAATCAATTAGACGAATGTAGACTCTGCATTCTCTCTCATATGGTTCATTAATATGAAATGCCAATGCCATAAATAAATCCATGTGTAGATGTCTTTGGTTGTCAGGGACACACTCAGCTCTATGGATGGTTTTAGCCCACGATCACCAAAACTAAAGCAGAGACTACTAGGCTTATTGCTTTGAAGACTCGTATGGGAAACCCTCTGTTGATCTGGCTTCACATCAGGTAAGCTATGTCCTGCTGACCTATGTGCATACTGCATAGCGGGAATTACGGGGGGCCAGGGGGGGGCTCAACCCCCCTGAATGAGAGATGAGCCCCTTTAAATACAACAAAACTCAAACTTTGGTCGGTGTCTCTAAATAATGCTAAGTTAACCATTCTCCTTTAGTCCTTAAGAGTCTATTGACCCGTGCGTCAATCTAAGTAACACAATAAAAACATTCCCTTCAAAATCCATCAGTTTAAACTAGAGACGTCTATTTTGGAAGGTGGCCGAGCTACAGCGGTGTTTGTCAGACCATGAGACATCCTGAAAATCGGTCTTCTCACGAAAAAAGTCTGTACGTCCGAAAGGTTTGGCCTAAAAAAAACCTAATATGACCACTCTATGGATTGATTTGACTCTAGCGAACACGGTGACGTTCTCCGGCTTGCTCTGCAACCCCGACAAGCCCCCACGGGACTCGTCTGAAGTCGGTACCGCCGATGTACCAACTTCTGTCTGTAGCGTCCAAACTGGCTACAGACTGATATGACCCCACTATGGAAAGGGGAGACTCTCACCAACACGATGGTGTTCTCTGTTTGGCTCTGTGTAAGTGTCACAGGACTCGTCTGAAGGTAACAAGGTAACAGTTAAAAAATGAATGGAAGTATGGAGGTAGTTTTGTGCCAACAAAAAAAAGGGGTTAAATATGTGTCCAAAATAAATAAATATTAAAAGGAACACACCCACCTGTTTCAGCCCCTTTTCATGTGTCCCAACTTTATTTTCCACAAAAAAGGTTTTTTCAGCAAGACACATCAATTATTTCAGGCTACAAGAGTGTAGACCTAATGAAAAATGGCTATAGCCTATAGCCGTGGACAGATCCTGTCCTGTCTGGGCCTATAGCCGTGGACAGATCCTGTCCTGTCTGGGCCTATAGCCATAGAGGGCTCCTGTCCTGTCCGGGCCTATAGCCATGGAGGGCTCCTGTCCTGTCCTGTCTGGGCCTATAGCCATGGAGGGCTCCTGTCCTGTCCTGTCTGAGCCTATAGCCATGGAGAGCTCCTGTCCTGTCCTGTCTGGGCCTATAGCCATGAAGGGCTCTTCTCCTGTCCTGTCCTGTCTGGGCCTATAGCCATGGAGGGCTCCTGTCCTGTCTGGGCCTATAGCCATGGAGGGCTCCTGTCCTGTCTGGGCCTATAGCCATGGAGGGCTCCTGTCCTGTCTGGGCCTATAGCCATGGAGGGCTCCTGTCCTGTCCTGTCTGAGCCTATAGCCATGGAGGGCTCCTGTCCTGTCCTGTCTGGGCCTATAGCCATGGAGGGCTCCTGTCCTGTCCTGTCTGGGCCTATAGCCATGGAGGGCTCCTGTCCTGTCCTGTCTGGGCCTATAGCCATGGAGGGCTCCTGTCCTGTCCTGTCTGGGCCTATAGCCATGGAGGGCTCCTGTCCTGTCCTGTCTGGGCCTATAGCCATGGAGGGCTCCTGTCCTGTCCTGTCTGGGCCTATAGCCATGGAGGGCTCCTGTCCTGTCCTGTCCTGTCTGGGCCTATAGCCATGGACGGCTCCTGTCCTGTCTGGGCCTATATCCATGGTGGGCTCCTGTCCTGTCCTGTCTGGGCCTATAGCCATGGAGAGCTCCTGTCCTGTCCTGTCTGGGCCTATAGCCATGGAGGGTTCCTGTCCTGTCCTGTCTGGGCCTATAGCCATGGAGAGCTCCTGTCCTGTCCTGTTTTGTCTGGGCCTATAGCCATGGAGAGCCCCTGTCCTGTCCTGTCTGGGCCTATAGCCATGGAGGGCTCCTGTCCTGTCCTGTCCTGTCTGGGCCTATAGCCATGGAGAGCTCCTGTCCTGTCCTGTCCTGTCTGGGCCTATAGGCCATGGAGGGCTCCTGTCCTGTCCTGTCCTGTCTGGGCCTATAGCCATTGAGAGCTCCTGTCCTGTCCTGTCCTGTCTGGGCCTATAGCCATGGAGGGCTCCTGTCCTGTCCTGTCTGGGCCTATAGCCATGGAGAGCTCGTTGTTGTTGCACTCTGCTACCCATGGAAGCCTAAACCCACAACTTGGCAAGTGTTGTGTTGACTCACCCTTCAGTATCAGCAAGCAGCATAGCCCCTCCCTCCCTCCCTTCCTCCTATGTGCGCTTTTATCATAGGCTTATTTATTTTGTGATAACTCACCACCTGAGTAAGTGGAAACTCCAAACACATTAGCTAGATCGCTAACTGTGTATATAACACCCACTGCTAGTAGCAATGTATTAATCTAACAGTAAATGTTGTTAAAGAACGTTGCAGTTTTAGCCTATCGCCCAATGAGGCCTATGCAATCACAATGGCCAATGCACATTTTGCACGCTCCGTATCTCAAAGCCATATCAAATAAAAATTATACCTACCGAAAGCTGATAACCTCCTTTCTTCAACTGCGACAACAGGATAGCTGTGTTTTCCCTTGGGAAAGGAGAGAGAGTGTCTCGCTGGACACAGCAGCAGGCCCCAGTGAAACGGGTACAAGAGCAGGCAGACATTTTCATTACAGCAATCATGTACTTTACTATTTGACCAAGTCATGGTTTTAGCCTCCTGATAAATAGGATGTTTTGAGTGAGGTGACCGTGTAGAATGTGCAGCTCACGCTGATGTGACTAATTAAAAAATGTAACTCGGACGCACAGCCAAGTCAAAGGGTCGCAAAATGCAACTAAATGGTCGCCGTCTGGAGCCCTGCCTCCCTCCCTCCATCTCTCTCTCTCCCCCACTTCCTCCCTCCCTCCCTCTCCCTCTCTACCTAGCTGTGTCCCTCCCTCCCTCTCCCTGGTTGTGTGTGAGAATTCATCAGGCTCTCGCTAATATTCACTATTTGTCTTCACGGTTGATAAAAAAAAAAAAAAAAAAGCAGAAAACCTGGAGACGACCATAAATCTCCCAGCGTGTCAGGGAGCGAGGGATGGAGTGGGAGGAAAGGAGGAGTCTGGGATGGGAGGAATATGAGAGCTTAGCGCCAGACAGCCAGCAGGCCTCACCCCTTGTCTGTTTGACATTCAGGGCCTACTAACACTATTTGGATTCTAGACGTTGAACGATGTTGACATGAACTTTGACATATCAACAAGGAAACCTCAATGCAAATGCTGGTTACCTGTGTTTACTTTAGGATCTGTAAGAGATTAACATATTTGAATTGGTTTCGCTGATCAAATCGTGTGTGTGTATCACAGTAACAGACTGTGTGTAGCTTAGGTGTTGTGTTTCAGGGATAAACCTGTAGTTATTAATGTCTCTGTTCTGCTGTGACCTGCTCTGTTCTGTACTGTTCTTCTCTGACCTGCTCTGGTCTGACCTGCTCTGTTCTGCTCTGGTCTGACCTGGTCTGGTCTGACCTGCTCTGTTCTGCTCTGTTCTGCTCTGGTCTGACCTGTTCTGGTCTGACCTGTTCTGTTCTGCTCTGGTCTGACCTGTTCTGTTCTGCTCTGTTCTGCTCTGGTCTGACCTGTTCTGGTCTGACCTGTTCTGTTCTGCTCTGTTCTGCTCTGGTCTGACCTGTTCTGGTCTGACCTGTTCTGTTCTGCTCTGGTCTGCTCTGGTCTGACCTGTTCTGGTCTGACCTGTTCTGGTCTGACCTGTTCTGTTCTGCTCTGGTCTGACCTGTTCTGGTCTGACCTGTTCTGGTCTGACCTGTTCTGTTCTGCTCTGGTCTGACCTGTTCTGGTCTGACCTGTTCTGTTCTGCTCTGGTCTGACCTGGTCTGTTCTGCTCTGGTCTGACCTGGTCTGGTCTGCCCTGTTCTGACTTGTTCTGTTGTCTCAGTTTAATGTCTCAGGACATTTAGGCCTAATCATTCTGTGTTCATATCTCTCACACACTCACAGGTTCTATGTATAGACAATTAGCCAGACCAACTCACAGGTTCTATGTATAGACAATTAGCCAGACCAACTCACAGGTTCTATGTATAGACAATTAGCCAGACCAACTCACAGGTTCTATGTATAGACAATTAGCCAGACCAACTCACAGGTTCTATGTATAGACAATTAGCCAGACCAACTCACAGGTTCTATGTATAGACAATTAGCCAGACCAACTCACAGGTTCTATGTATAGACAATTAGCCAGACCAACTCACAGGTTCTATGTATAGACAATTAGCCAGACCAACTCACAGGTTCTATGTAGAGACAATTAGCCAGACCAACTCACAGGTTCTATGTAGAGACAATTAGCCAGACCAACTCACAGGTTCTATGTAGAGACAATTAGCCAGACCAACTCACAGCCACTATGTATAGACAATTAGCCAGACCAACTCACAGGTTCTATGTAGAGACAATTAGCCAGACCAACTCACAGGTTCTATGTAGAGACAATTAGCCAGACCAACTCACAGGTTCTATGTAGAGACAATTAGCCAGACCAACTCACAGGTTCTATGTATAGACAATTAGCCAGACCAACTCACAGGTTCTATGTAGAGACAATTAGCCAGACCAACTCACAGGTTCTATGTAGAGACTAAGGCTGAACGATTTTGGAAAATAATCTAATTGCGATTTTTTGCCCCCAATATTGCGATTGCGATTTAATATGCGATTTAATTTATTTATCCTTTTTCCCCTACAAAACATAATGAATGATTTAAATATGACCAACACAATAGTATATACATTTAGTGTGAAATGTTCTTTCCCATAGGCTGGGTCTATTTGTTAGAATTAAATTCAAACATGTATGACTTGAAATAAATGACATTTTTATTGAACTGCTCATTACAGAAACATCTGTGGCTTTGCCACTGTGCATTTAAATAATTTAAACAAAGGCATGAACTTTGTAAACACTGTGTGCAAAAGGTACAGTCTTAAGAAAAAAATAATTTTAAATTGTATGTATCTTACTGCTCCCAAGTCAGTAACATTTCACACAACTGAAACAAGGAATTTGCTTTGAAAATATTTTGTAAAATCAAAGTAAATAAAGTTATAAATAAAAAATGAGAAATGCACTTTTAATTTAGACAAACTATTTTTTATAAACGATTTGAATATTATAATATAAAATAGATGAGCCTCACTTATCTCAAGTACACAACAATAACACACCACACAGACTAAAGTTCACTACGAGTATGGCACTGCCAGCCATACTTATCCAACAGTTCTGTTCTCAGTGGCTCACAGGTTTTTTGCTAAGAAAACCAGAATATTGACTTTTTCTGGCTTCAAGGATGAGCGAGTGCAAGTCACAATATTCCCTCCTGTGCTAAAAAGACGCTCTGAGGGAGCGCTTGTAGCAGGTACACAAAGATACTTGCGTGCCATGGTGCACAACTGTGGGTAGCTGATCTTGTGCACCCTCCACCAAGCCAATGGATCATCTTCTCCATCAATGGTAGGAGTCATCAGGTAATTGTTTATCTCTGCCTCTGCGACATCTTCAAGATTTACAGGCAAAGAAGGAGAGGCTGAACTGGTCTTGAAAAAACTGCCAAGAGACCTCTTCGTCTTTTCCCCCAAGGACTGTGCACTTTGAGGCATCTGAACAGTTTCAGTACGAGACCTCTTCTCCTATTAGATGAAAACAACAGCCATTAGTTTTCCAGTTAGATTTTACAGAAAATTTTTGTTTTTGTGAAATACATAATTATTTACCCAATGATATGTACGTTGTGCCAAGTCTACTATCTCTGTCTTCAGACGAGTCTTGATAGCAGGGATGTTGTCTGTACTGATGTACTGTATTTTGAACCTAGGGTCCAGGAAACAGGCAACATCCAAAAGCTCCTGGATGTTTGGGTCTCCATATTTGTTATTGAGGTATGCTAGGACTTTGGTTTTATTGATTTAGTCAGGTCAGTGTCCTCAGCATCTTCAGCCAGGACTGATGTGGCAAAAAGGTGGAGAACTGGCTTGAGGTAGGAGATGCTTACATACTCCTCTCCAGAAAGAGCATCAGTAAACTCCAGTAGAGGATGCAGTGCCTTGTGAATCGACTCCAACACGTCAATATCCTGCCAGGTTGGGATAAGGGAGCGTGCATATCGATCTCCAGACAATACCTGAGAAATGGCTTTGGCCTGTTCAAGCACTCTGGCAATCATCATTTCTTTAGAACCCCATCTTGTTGGGCACTCCGTTATGAGGTTGTGCTCAGGAGTTTGAGCTCTCTCTGTGCCTCCGTCAGGGCTGCTTTCTTCTTCCAACTGTGGGAAAAGTGCCCCACCAGCTTCCTGCACAGTGCTGTTGCCCTTGACACTCTGTCATCTTTGAGTGCATTTTCTAAAAGAAATAAAAAGTAGTGTATTACACACAATTTGAGTTTTGATACAAGGCTCTCACTATTACACACTCAAATTAGCTGTAATTCTGAAATACACACATCCACAACACATCCTCTCTCTCTCTCTCTCAATTCAAAGGGTCTTTATTTGCATGTCAATTCTCTCTCTCTTTCTCTCTCTCTCTCTCTCATAAACACTAAAAAAACATGTAAAAAACAAAAACAAGAAAATAAAAAAAATGCAGGTGGGCATTCCACCACAGACAGACATATGATATAAGCAAGTAAAATGAATTTACATATTAGAAAAGGAGTGGAAGTATGAATTTATTTAATCCCATCCGATTTATATAATATCATTTATATATATTTGTATATTCAGCTTTACTAATCGACGCATCTCTCTCTCTCGCACTCGCGCACACACACACACACACACAAACACACACACACACACACACACACACACACACACACACACACACACACACACACACACACACACACACACACACACACACGATAACTTACCAATGGCAAGATGTAATCTGTGGCCCAAAACATTGGAGCCTCGTCCATTCATTAAGCCGCGCAGCAAGCACCATATTCGACCGTTGTCCGTCGTGATGCAGACGTGATTCTCCTCGTGGAGATCCCAGCTGACAAGCCCTTCTCTCAGGCCGGCTGCAATATTTTCCCCCTGTGTGATCGTCTGGGAAGTAGGTAGTTTGTAGGCAGCGAGCTCGGAGGTTGAAATCTTCATCAATAAAATGGACTGTAAGACTCTGGTACGGCTCAGCTGTGCGGCTTGACCACATATCAGTAGTGCTAGCAAAAAACTCCACCGTTTTAAGTTCCTGGCGACTTTCTCTTTGCACTTTTTGTACAGCTCCGGTATGGCAGTCTGACTGAAGTATGTGCGGGAGGGTATACTGTAACGTTTATCAAGCGTATGTATTAATGCCATGAACCCAGGCTTGGTCACCGTGCTGAGAGGCATCATATCTTTGGCTATGAACTCGGTTATTGTCCGAGTGATTTCTCCGTGCCGTTTTGAATTACGTTCATACGGAGTGACACTTTCGAACATTTCTGTCAGTGATCCCTGTCTTGAGGTATTTGGCTTGTCTCGCGCACTGATGCTCGGCATTTTGGTCATACAACTGTCATGCATTGATTTGTGGTATTTTTTTAAGTGCTGAAACAGGTTTGTAGTGTTACCCGTGAAGTAGCAATCGGAGCACGGCATGCTCTGCACAACACCTGATGCTGCTCAGCATCTTCTTTTTTTAAAACCAAAATAGTTCCACACCACCGACGTGCTGTTCCTCTTCGATATTAAAGTATCAGCTGTGTCAGTTTCTGACTGTTCCGTCGAGCAAGAGGCCATTGCGCTGGACAGCATGAAAAGTCGCGTCACGTGACCACCTCAAATCGCGCACGTTGCGATTAGAAAATCGCGTTCAGTCAAATCGCGATATTATCGCGAATGCAATTAATCGTTCAGCCCTAGTAGAGACAATTAGCCAGACCAACTCACAGGTTCTATGTATAGACAATTAGCCAGACCAACTCACAGGTTCTATGTAGAGACAATTAGCCAGACCAACTCACAGGTTCTATGTAGAGACAATTAGCCAGACCAACTCACAGGTTCTATGTATAGACAATTAGCCAGACCAACTCACAGGTTCTATGTAGAGACAATTAGCCAGACCAACTCACAGGTTCTATGTAGAGACAATTAGCCAGACCAACTCACAGGTTCTATGTAGAGACAATTAGCCAGACCAACTCTTTTGTTCATTCTTTCAGAACAATTTGTCCTTTTTGTAGTACTAGGCCTGTATATCATTTGACTTGTTTTCAGTCTGTGAGCCGACTGCTATTGATGAGGATGATAGCTGTAGGTAGCTGCATATTAACTATCCACACTGACCAACATGGAACTGAGTAGATGGTTGGGAGTCTAGTACAACATCTTGTAGTAGTCATCATTATCAACAGAAGGTTGAGAGTCTAGTACAACATCTTGTAGTAGTCATCATTATCAACACAAGGTTGGGAGTCTAGTACAACATCTTGTAGTAGTCATCATTATCAACAGAAGGTTGAGAGTCTAGTACAACATCTTGTAGTAGTCATCATTATCAACAGAAGGTTGAGAGTCTAGTACATATTGTAGTAGTCATCATTATCAACAGAAGGTTGAGAGTCTAGTACATCTTGTAGTAGTCATCATTATCAACAGATGGTTGAGAGTCTAGTACAACATCTTGTAGTAGTCATCATTATCAACAGAAGGTTGAGAGTCTAGTACAACATCTTGTAGTAGTCATCATTATCAACAGAAGGTTGAGAGTCTAGTACAACATCTTGTAGTAGTCATCATTATCAACAGAAGGTTGAGAGTCTAGTACAACATCTTGTAGTAGTCATCATTATCAACAGAAGGTTGAGAGTCTAGTACAACATCTTGTAGTAGTCATCATTATCAACAGAAGGTTGAGAGTCTAGTACAACATCTTGTAGTAGTCATCATTATCAACAGAAGGTTGAGAGTCTAGTACAACATCTTGTAGTAGTCATCATTATCAACAGAAGGTTGAGAGTCTAGTACAACATCTTGTAGTAGTCATCATTATCAACAGAAGGTTGAGAGTCTAGTACAACATCTTGTAGTAGTCATCATTATCAACAGAAGGTTGAGAGTCTAGTACAACATCTTGTAGTAGTCATCATTATCAACAGAAGGTTGAGAGTCTTGTACAACATCTTGTAGTAGTCATCATTATCAACAGAAGGTTGAGAGTCTAGTACAACTTCTTGTAGTAGTCATCATTATCAACAGAAGGTTGAGAGTCTTGTACAACATCTTGTAGTAGTCATCATTATCAACAGATGGTTGAGAGTCTAGTACAACATCTTGTAGTAGTCATCATTATCAACAGAAGGTTGAGAGTCTAGTACAACATCTTGTAGTAGTCATCATTATCTGTACTAATGACCCACTAGTCCTGGTATAATCTGCATTCTCCAGTTTGTAGAAGAGTAGCTTCCCTGCCTTTAGTGCCGTATTTTCAAGGCCGACCACACAACATTCCCTGGAGTGTGATACTCTGTGTTGCCATGGAGAGGGAGAGAGTATTCCGACAGTGTAAAGGTCTGCCAAGGCGTCAGACTGCTAACTAATTTAGCAGGTAAGCTAAGGACGGGGGACGGGGGGGGGGACGGGGTTCTGGTGCCTTTCCCCCCAGCAGTAGGCCCATCCTGGGGGGCACCATCCCTCCCTCCCTACCTCCCTCCTCCACCCAGCAGCACCTGAGCCTGATGAATGTCCAAGGCCAGATAGAGGGGTGTAGGGTTACTGTGGTTCCCTTGGGAACGGAGAGGACAGACTACTGTCTACTGAGTGGCTGTAGAGGAGGGGCTTTAGCCAGCCAGGGTGTGTGTCCCAAATGGCACCCTATTCCTTATATAGTGCACTACTTTTGACTAGGGCCCATAGGCCTCAGGTCCAAAGTAGTGCACTATAGGGAAAGCTGACGCTGTAGTCCTGTCAGTGGAAGTCATGCCCTTCAGGGCTGGACTGACCTGGTAGTCCTGTCAGTGGGTCTCCCTTCAGGGCTGGACTGACCTGTAGTCCTGTCTAGTGGGTCTCCCTTCAGGGCTGGACTGACCTGTAGTCCTGTCAGTGGGTCCCCTTCAGGGCTGGACTGACCTGTAGTCCTGTCAGTGGGTCTGCCTTCAGGGCTGGACTGACCTGTAGTCCTGTCAGTGGGTCTGCCTTCAGGGCTGGACTGACCTGTAGTCCTGTCAGTGGGTCTGCCTTCAGGGCTGGACTGACCTGTAGTCCTGTCAGTGGGTCTCCCTTCAGGGCTGGACTGACCTGTAGTCCTGTCAGTGGGTCTCCTTCAGGGCTGGACTGACCTGTAGTCCTGTCAGTGGGTCTCCCTTCAGGGCTGGACTGACCTGTAGTCCTGTCAGTGGGTCTCCCTTCAGGGCTGGACTGACCTGTAGTCCTGTCAGTGGGTCTCCCTTCAGGGCTGGACTGACCTGTAGTCCTGTCAGTGGGTCTCCCTTCAGGGCTGGACTGAGCTGTAGTCCTGTCAGTGGGTCTGCCTTCAGGGGCTGGACTGACCTGTAGTCCTGTCAGTGGGTCTGCCTTCAGGGCTGGACTGACCTGTAGTCCTGTCAGTGGGTCTCCCTTCAGGGCTGGACTGACCTGTAGTCCTGTCAGTGGGTCTCCCTTCAGGGCTGGACTGACCTGTAGTCCTGTCAGTGGGTCTGCCTTCAGGGCTGGACTGACCTGTAGTCCTGTCAGTGGGTCTCCCTTCAGGGCTGGACTGACCTGTAGTCCTGTCAGTGGGTCTCCCTTCAGGGCTGGACTGACCTGTAGTCCTGTCAGTGGGTCTGCCTTCAGGGCTGGACTGACCTGTAGTCCTGTCAGTGGGTCTGCCTTCAGGGCTGGACTGACATGTAGTCCTGTCAGTGGGTCTGCCTTCAGGGCGGACTGACCTGTAGTCCTGTCAGTGGGTCTGCCTTCAGGACTGGACTGACCTGTAGTCCTGTCAGTGGGTCTGCCTTCAGGGCTGGACTGACCTGTAGTCCTGTCAGTGGGTCTCCCTTCAGGGCTGGACTGACCTGTAGTCCTGTCAGTGGGTCTGCCTTCAGGGCTGGACTGACCTGTAGTCCTGTCAGTGGGTCTGCCTTCAGGGCTGGACTGACCTGTAGTCCTGTCAGTGGGTCTGCCTTCAGGGCTGGACTGACCTGTAGTCCTGTTAGTGGGTCTCCCTTCAGGGCAGGACTGACCTGTAGTCCTGTCAGTGGGTCTCCCTTCAGGGCTGGACTGACCTGTAGTCCTGTCAGTGGGTCTCCCTTCAGGGCTGGACTGACCTGTAGTCCTGTCAGTGGGTCTGCCCTTCAGGGCTGGACTGACCTGTAGTCCTGTCAGTGGGTCTGCCTTCAGGGCTGGACTGACCTGTAGTCCTGTCAGTGGGTCTCCCTTCAGGGCTGGACTGACCTGTAGTCCTGTCAGTGGGTCTGCCTTCAGGGCTGGACTGACCTGTAGTCCTGTCAGTGGGTCTCCCTTCAGGGCTGGACTGACCTGTAGTCCTGTCAGTGGGTCTCCCTTCAGGGCTGGACTGACCTGTAGTCCTGTCAGTGGGTCTGCCCTTCAGGGCTGGACTGACCTGTAGTCCTGTCAGTGGGTCTCCCTTCAGGGCTGGACTGACCTGTAGTCCTGTCAGTGGGTCTGCCTTCAGGGCTGGACTGACCTGTAGTCCTGTCAGTGGGTCTGCCTTCAGGACTGACCTGTAGTCCTGTCAGTGGGTCTGCCTTCAGGGCTGGACTGACCTGTAGTCCTGTCAGTGGGTCTGCCTTCAGGGCTGGACTGACCTGTAGTCCTGTCAGTGGGTCTGCCTTCAGGGCTGGACTGACCTGTAGTCCTGTCAGTGGGTCTCCCTTCAGGGCTGGACTGACCTGTAGTCCTGTCAGTGGGTCTGCCTTCAGGGCTGGACTGACCTGTAGTCCTGTCAGTGGGTCTCCCTTCAGGGCTGGACTGACCTGTAGTCCTGTCAGTGGGTCTGCCTTCAGGGCTGGACTGACCTGTAGTCCTGTCAGTGGGTCTCCCTTCAGGGCTGGACTGACCTGTAGTCCTGTCAGTGGGTCTCCTTCAGGGCTGGACTGACCTGTAGTCCTGTCAGTGGGTCTCCCTTCAGGGCTGGACTGACCTGTAGTCCTGTCAGTGGGTCTCCCTTCAGGGCTGGACTGACCTGTAGTCCTGTCAGTGGGTCTGCCCTTCAGGGCTGGACTGACCTGTAGTCCTGTCAGTGGGTCTGCCTTCAGGGCTGGACTGACCTGTAGTCCTGTCAGTGGGTCTCCCTTCAGGGCTGGACTGACCTGTAGTCCTGTCAGTGGGTCTGCCTTCAGGGCTGGACTGACCTGTAGTCCTGTCAGTGGGTCTCCCTTCAGGGCTGGACTGACCTGTAGTCCTGTCAGTGGGTCTGCCTTCAGGGCTGGACTGACCTGTAGTCCTGTCAGTGGGTCTGCCCTTCAGGGCTGGACTGACCTGTAGTCCTGTCAGTGGGTCTGCCTTCAGGGCTGGACTGACCTGTAGTCCTGTCAGTGGGTCTCCCTTCAGGGCTGGACTGACCTGTAGTCCTGTCAGTGGGTCTGCCTTCAGGGCTGGACTGACCTGTAGTCCTGTCAGTGGGTCTGCCCTTCAGGGCTGGACTGACCTGTAGTCCTGTCAGTGGGTCTCCCTTCAGGGCTGGACTGACCTGTAGTCCTGTCAGTGGGTCTCCCTTCAGGGCTGGACTGACCTGTAGTCCTGTCAGTGGGTCTGCCCTTCAGGGCTGGACTGACCTGTAGTCCTGTCAGTGGGTCTGCCTTCAGGGCTGGACTGACCTGTAGTCCTGTCAGTGGGTCTGCCTTCAGGGCTGGACTGACCTGTAGTCCTGTCAGTGGGTCTGCCCTTCAGGGCTGGACTGACCTGTAGTCCTGTCAGTGGGTCTCCCTTCAGGGCTGGACTGACCTGTAGTCCTGTCAGTGGGTCTCCCTTCAGGGCTGGACTGACCTGTAGTCCTGTCAGTGGGTCTCCCTTCAGGGCTGGACTGACCTGTAGTCCTGTCAGTGGGTCTGCCTTCAGGGCTGGACTGACCTGTAGTCCTGTCAGTGGGTCTCCCTTCAGGGCTGGACTGACCTGTAGTCCTGTCAGTGGGTCTCCCTTCAGGGCTGGACTGACCTGTAGTCCTGTCAGTGGGTCTCCCTTCAGGGCTGGACTGACCTGTAGTCCTGTCAGTGGGTCTGCCTTCAGGGCTGGACTGACCTGTAGTCCTGTCAGTGGGTCTGCCTTCAGGGCTGGACTGACCTGTAGTCCTGTCAGTGGGTCTCCCTTCAGGGCTGGACTGACCTGTAGTCCTGTCAGTGGGTCTCCTTCAGGGCTGGACTGACCTGTAGTCCTGTCAGTGGGTCTGCCCTTCAGGGCTGGACTGACCTGTAGTCCTGTCAGTGGGTCTCCCTTCAGGGCTGGACTGAGCTGTAGTCCTGTCAGTGGGTCTGCCTTCAGGGCTGGACTGACCTGTAGTCCTGTCAGTGGGTCTCCCTTCAGGACTGACCTGTAGTCCTGTCAGTGGGTCTGCCTTCAGGACTGACCTGTAGTCCTGTCAGTGGGTCTCCCTTCAGGGCTGGACTGACCTGTAGTCCTGTCAGTGGGTCTCCCTTCAGGGCAGGACTGACCTGTAGTCCTGTCAGTGGGTCTCCCTTCAGGACTGGACTGACCTGTAGTCCTGTCAGTGGGTCTGCCTTCAGGACTGACCTGTAGTCCTGTCAGTGGGTCTCCCTTCAGGGCAGGACTGACCTGTAGTCCTGTCAGTGGGTCTCCCTTCAGGGCAGGACTGACCTGTAGTCCTGTCAGTGGGTCTGCCTTCAGGGCTGGACTGACCTGTAGTCCTGTCAGAGACCTGAAAATAGCTGTGCAGCAACACTCCCCATCCAACCTGACAGAGCTTGAGAGGATCTGCAGAGAAGAATGGGAGAAACTCCCCAAATACAGGTGTGCCAAGCTTGTAGCATCATACCCAAAAATACTCAAGGCTGTAATTGCTGCCAAAGGTGCTTCAACAAAGTACCGAGTAAAGGGTCTGAATACTTATGTAAATGTGACATTTCTGTTTTTTATGAGCTATTGTGTGTAGATTGATGAGGAAAAAACCCCCATTGAATCTATTTCAGAATAAGGTTGTAACAAAATGTGGAAAATGTCAAGGGTCTGAATACTTTCCCAATGCACTGTATATCCTCTCCTCTCCTCTCCTCTCTGCTCGCCCTCTCATCTCCTCTCCTCTCCACTCCCCACCCCTCCCCTGCTGCGTCTCCTGGCAGCCCCTGACATTTTCTCATGACAGGTGGCTGTGGCTCTGCTTGACACAGAGTGGGGAGGAGAAATCTCTGTGTTGGTTCCCCTTCACTAACAGGGCCTTTTAAAATCTGCGATACGGAGAACGAGGACGGAATCCAGACAATAAAACGGAAATCACAATCTTTAAAAATGTATTGAAAATTAATTAGTGATTAGTATTTCCTGCAACTGTCTGAAGAGGCAACAATAATTCTCCCTTGTGTGTGTGTGTGTGTGTGTGTGTGTCTGTGGTGCACGTAGCTACCACTTTGTGTAGCCATTAGCGATGATGCTAATGAAAAAGCTTTTGGTACATGGAAATGCTTTCCCTTCTCAATTAATTGTTAACTACAAAGTGCTAAGCTTTACCTGGCAGTGTGATATCATGATTATTTGCATCAATCCAGTGGGTATTTGTTTTGCAAACGCTACAAAAACACTGCTAAACAACAGCCTCTTGCCAGGTGCGCACTGGGATTAAAGGAGAACTACACCAGACCTCAAAAAGTGGTCTCCTGATGTGGTTTAAGCATTGATGTCGATTAGAACATCCAATGTAGTTTATTTTATTTTATTTTTTAACTGTGATTTGTGAGAGCGAAAACCTGAGAAAAAAAGATACGGAATCAGGCTAAAAATACAGTAACCTGCTGTCTGCCTGGGCTCAGCCTGCTACTGGCTACAGACAGCCAGGGACCCGGCAGTGGCCCTATATCAGATGACTACCGTCTCTCTCGCTCTCCCTCTCTGGTAGTCTTCTGTGGAAACACAGTAAGCTCAGGCCTTTGGTTGCACTGTGATTCAGAAGTATCGTTTTTCTCTCTGCCCAGAGCATGTTCTCTGACCGGCCTGTTGCTACAGGACTGAGTTTGTTAGACAAGATAGTCATCATGAATAATGCAGTAGTGAACTCTGGCTCTCTCCATGTTGATCTGATGATGGTGGAGCTAGTAACTGGGGCTGGTTATAATGCAGTAGTGAACTCTGGTTCTCTCCATGTTGATCTGATGATGGTGGAGCTAGTAACTGGGGCTGGTTATAATGCAGTAGTGAACTCTGGTTCTCTCCATGTTGATCTGATGATGGTGGAGCTAGTAACTGGGGCTGGTTATAATGCAGTAGTGAACTCTGGTTCTCTCCATGTTGATCTGATGATGGTGGAGCTAGTAACTGGGGCTGGTTATAATCTTATGTTTTCATTGAGGGAACCATCTGTGCTGTTGCTTCAATGATTCCCGTATAGCCACAGACGTAGCATACACCTGGCCGACACACGCCTCTCACCTTTGTGTGTGTGTGTGTGTACACTATACACCTGAATCAGCAGTCTGGTAAACACATTACGCTATTTAACCTTCTACACTATGATCCAGTTGAACCACTCTCTATAGACAGGACTATGATCCAGTTGAACCACTCTCTGTAGACAGGACTATGATCCAGTTGATCCACTCTCTATAAATAGGACTATGATCCAGTTGAACCACTCTCTGTAGACAGGACTATGATCCAGTTGAACCACTCTCTATAGACAGGACTAATAGTTGATGAGTAATGACCTGCCTACTGTCTGAATGCTGCTATTCTTGTCCTGTTGTATCTGTAAGCCCTGTTGAGAACAGAACACAACACACCCTCTTAGACACACACACACACACACACACACACACACACACACACACACACACACACACTACAGTAGCTCGTCTCAAAGCTGTCGCTACGCTCCTCTGTTTACAGCACCATGTTCACTGGGTAGGAAATTAGAATGACAACCTGTCACTGTTTCCATAGCAGCCGCCCTGACAGACAGGTGCTGCAGCCTATGAGCTGCTCCCATTACCGGGCTCTCCGTCTTTCCAGCCAATAGATTTATTGTAGATTCACCCTTCAGTGGACTGGCCGTGTTTGTAAAAACACCTCATGACAGTGAGTTAGCTTAACCTTCGGAATGTGAGCATGGGTGTGTCTGTAATGTGTATGACCAGTGGAGTTTGAGATGTGAGGTGTGTGTGTGTGGGTGTGTGTGGGTGTGTGTGTGCTCACAGACAGGACTGTGACAGTGATAGTAATGTGATTGTGCAGATTGACAGGGCATGACTCGACAGACGGCCGTGTTCTGTTGGGTGTTGTCTTTTCACTGATCCAAAAACATTCACCAATAGGCCTATAGCATGCAGCATATGGCATTCATCTTTCACATACAAATAGCACTTTTTGGTAGTGCTCAAAGCATGCCATTCCATGAGAGCAGCATATATAACCCCCGCAAGGCTGCCGGCCCAAACGGCATCCCTAGCCGCAGCTGGCTGGTGTGTTTACGGACATATTCAATCTCTCCCTTTCCCAGTCTGCTGTCCCCACATGCTTCAAGATGGCCACCATTGTTCCTGTACCCAAGAATGCAAAGGTAACTGAACTAAACGACTATCGTCCCGTAGCACTCACCTCTGTCATCATGAAATGGATCATATCACCTCTACCTTACCTGCCACCCTAGACCCACTTCAATTTCCTTACCGCCCCAATAGATCCACAGACGATGCAATTGCCATCACTCTGCACACTGTCCTATCCCATCTGGACAAGAGGAATACCTATGTAAGAAAGCTGTTCATTGACTATAGCTCAGCATTCAACACCATAGTACCCTCCAAGCTCATCATTAAGTTTGAGGCCCTTGGTCTGAACCTCGCCCTGTGCAACTGGGTCCTGGACTTCCTGACGGGCCGCCCCCAGGTGGTGAAGGTAGGAAACAACATCTCCACTTCGCTGATCCTCAACACTGGTGCCCCATAAGGGTGCGTGCTCAGCCCCCTCCTGTACTCCCTGTTCACCCATGACTGCGTGGCCAAGCACGCCTCCAACTCAATCATCAAGTTTGCAGATGACACAACAGTAGTAGGCTTGATTACCAACAATTACGAGACAGCCTACAGGGAGGAGGTGAGGGCTCTGGGAGTGTGGTGCCAGGAAAATAACCTCTCACTCAACGTCAACAAAACAAAGGAAATGGTCGTGGACTTCAGGAAACAGCAGAGGGTGCACCCCCCTATCCACATTGACGGGACCGCAGTGGAGAAGGCGGAAAGCTTCAAGTCCCTTGGCGTACACATCACTGACAAACTGAAATGGTCCACCCACGCAGACAGTGCCTCTTCAACCTCAGGAGGCTGAAGAAATTTGGCTTGGCACCTAAAACCATCACAAACTTTTACAGATGCACAATTGAGAGCATCCTGTCGGGCTGTATCACCGCCTGGTACGGCAACTGCACCGCCCGTAACCGCAGGGCTCTCCAGAGGGTGGTGCGGTCTGCCGAACGCATTACCAGGGGCAAACTACCCGCCTTCCAAGACACCTACAGCACCCAATGTCACAGGAAGGCCAAAAAGATCATCAAGGACATCAACCACCCGAGCCACTGCCTGTTCACCCTGCTATCATTCAAAGGGTGAGGTCAGTACAGGTGCATCAAAGCTGGGACCGAGAGAATGAAAAACAGCTTCTATCTCAAGGCCATCAGACTGTTAAATAGCCATCACTAGCACATTAGAGACTGCTGCTGCCTATTGAAATCACTGGCCACTTTAAGAAATGGAACACTAGTCACTTTAATAATGTTAACATATCTTGCACTACTCATCTCATATGTACAGTGGGGAGAACAAGTATTTGATACACTGCCGATTTTGCAGCTTTTCCTACTTACAAAACATGTAGAGGTCTGTAATTTTTATCATAGGTACACTTCAACTGTGAGAGACGGAATCTAAAACAAAAATCCAGAAAATCACATTGTATGATTTTTAAGTAAGTAATTTGCATTTTATTGCATGACATACAGTGGGGAAAAAAAGTATTTAGTCAGCCACTAATTGTGCATGTTCTCCCACTTAAAAAGATGAGAGAGGCCTTTAATTTTCATCATAGGTACACGTCAACTATGACAGACAAAATGAGAAAAAAATATCCAGAAAATCACATTGTAGGATTTTTTATGAATTTATTTGCAAATTATGGTGGAAAATAAGTATTTGGTCACCTACAAACAAGCAATATTTCTGGCTCTCACAGACCTGTAACTTCTTCTTTAAGAGGCTCCTCTGTCCTCCACTCGTTACCTGTATTAATGGCACCTGTTTGAACTTGTTATCAGTATAAAAGACACCTGTCCACAACCTCAAACAGTCACACTCCAAACTCCACTATGGCCAAGACCAAAGAGCTGTCAAAGGACACCAGAAACAAAATTGTAGACCTGCACCAGGCTGGGAAGACTGAATCTGCAATAGGTAAGCAGCTTGGTTTGAAGAAATCAACTGTGGGAGCAATTATTAGGAAATGGAAGACATACAAGACCACTGATAATCTCCCTCGATCTGGGGCTCCACGCAAGATCTCACCCCGTGGGGTCAAAATGATCACAAGAACGGTGAGCAAAAATCCCAGAACCACACGGGGGGACCTAGTGAATGACCTGCAGAGAGCTGGGACCAAAGTAACAAAGCCTACCATCAGTAACACACTACGCCGCCAGGGACTCAAATCCTGCAGTGCCAGATGTGTCCCCCTGCTTAAGCCAATACATGTCCAGGCCCGTCTGAAGTTTGCTAGAGTGCATTTGGATGATCCAGAAGACGATTGGGAGAATGTCATATGGTCAGATGAAACCAAAATATAACTTTTTGGTAAAAACTCAACTCGTCGTGTTTGGAGGACAAAGAATGCTGAGTTGCATCCAAAGAACACCATACCTACTGTGAAGCATGGGGGTGGAAACATCATGCTTTGGGGCTGTTTTTCTGCAAAGGGACCAGGACGACTGATCCGTGTAAAGGAAAGAATGAATGGGGCTATGTATCGTGAGATTTTGAGTGAAAACCTCCTTCCATCAGCAAGGGCATTGAAGATGAAACGTGGCTGGGTCTTTCAGCATGACAATGATCCCAAACACACCGCCCGGGCAACGAAGAAGTGGCTTCGTAAGAAGCATTTCAAGGTCCGGGAGTGGCCTAGCCAGTCTCCAGATCTCAACCCCATAGAAAATCTTTGGAGGGAGTTGAAAGTCCGTGTTGCCCAGCGACAGCCCTAAAACATCACTGCTCTAGAGGAGATCTGCATGGAGGAATGGGCCAAAATACCAGCAACAGTGTGTGAAAACCTTGTGAAGACTTACAGAAAACATTTGACCTGTGTCATTGCCAAGAAAGGGTATATAACAAAGTATTGAGAAACTTTTGTTATTGACCAAATACTTATTTTCCACCATAATTTGCAAATAAAATCATTAAAAATCCTACAATGTTATTTTCTGGAATTTCTTTTCTCATTTTGTCTGTCATAGTTGACGTGTACCTATGATGAAAATTACAGGCCTCTCTCATCTTTTTAAGTGGGAGAATTGGTGGCTGACTAAATACTTTTTTCCCCCACTGTAAGTATTTGATCACCTACGAACCAGTAAGAATTCCGGCTCTCACAGACCTGTTAGTTTTTCTTTAAGAAGCCCTCCTGTTCTCCACTCATTACCTGTATTAACTGCACCTGTTTGAACTCGTTACCTGTTTAAAAGATACCTGTCCACACACTCAATCAAACAGACTCCAACCTCTCCACAATGGCCAAGACCAGAGAGCTGTGTAAGGACATCAGGGATAAAATTGTAGACCTGCACAAGGCTGGGATGGGCTACAGGACAATAGGCAAGCAGCTTGGTGAGAAGGCAACAACTGTTGGCGCAATTATTCGAAAATGGAAGAAGTTCAAGATGACGGTCAATCACCCTCGGTCTGGGGCTCCGTGCAAGATCTCACCTCGTGGGGCATCAATGATCATGAGGAAGGTGAGGGATCAGCCCAGAACTACACGGCAGGACCTGGTCAATGACCTGAAGAGAGCTGGGACCACAGTCTCAAAGAAAACCATTAGTAACGCACTACGCCGTCATGGATTAAAATCCTGCAGCACACGCAAGGTCCCTCTGCTCAAGCCAGCGCATGTCCAGGCCCGTCTGAAGTTTGCCAATGACCATCTGGATGATCCAGAGGAGGAATGGGAGAAGGTCATGTGGTCTGATGAGACAAAAATAGAGCTTTTTGGTCTAAACTCCACTCGCTGTGTTTGGAGGAAGAAGAAGGATGAGTACAACCCCAAGAACACCATCCCAACCGTGAAGCATGGAGGTGGAAACAACATCATTCTTTGGGGATGCTTTTCTGCAAAGGGGACAGGACGACTGCACCGTATTGAGGGAAGGATGGATGGGGCCATGTATCGCGAGATCTTGGCCAACAACCTCCTTCCCTCAGTAAGAGCATTGAAGATGGGTCGTGGCTGGGTCTTCCAGCATGACAACGACCCGAAACACACAGCCAGGGCAACTAAGGAGTGGCTCTGTAAGAAGCATCTCAAGGTCCTGGAGTGGCCTAGCCAGTCTCCAGACCTGAACCCAATAGAAAATCTTTGGAGGGAGCTGAAAGTCCGTATTGCCCAGCAACAGCCCCGAAACCTGAAGGATCTGGAGAAGGTCTGTTTGGAGGAGTGGGCCAAAATCCCTGCTGCAGTGTGTGCAAACCTGGTCAAGACCTACAGGAAACGTATGATCTCTGTAATTGCAAACAAAGGTTTCTGTACCAAATATTAAGTTCTGCTTTTCTGATGTGTCAAATACTTATGTCATGCAATAAAATGCAAATTAATTACTTAAAAATCATACAATGTGATTTTCTGGATTTTTGATTTAGATTCCGTCTCTCACAGTTGAAGTGTACCTATGATAAAAATTACAGACCTCTACATGCTTTGTAAGTAGGAAAACCTGCAAAATCAGCAGTGTATCAAATACTTGTTCTCCCCACTGTATAAACTGCATTCTATTCTATAATATTCTACTGTATCTTAGTCCATGCCACTCTGTCATTGCTTGTCCATATATGTATATATTCTTAAATTCCATTCCTTACTAGATTTGTGTGTATTGGGTATATGTTGTGAAATTGTTAGATATTACTTGTTAGATATTACTGCACTGTCGGAGCTAGAAGCGCAAGCATTTCACTACACCCGCAATAACATCTGCTAAACACGCGTATGTGACAAATAAAATTTGATTAGATTTTATCTTTACATTAAAATCCAAAGTCTGTCAGATTTACAGTCATTTCAATTAATTTAATACCCCTTGATCTTTCCATTAATCACCTGCTCATGCCTTATATAAAATATTCAACAGTGTTAACCCTTTACCATCCAGGGAATTGGCCTATATGGATAGGGCTACATTGTGATGTTTCTTACAGAATAAATATAGAAAGCATATGCATAACCATGGTAGCAATTAAAATGGAACAGTTTGGAGGAATACCTATATAAAATCCAAACATTACACTGTTGATTTTATGTGCATTTTACATTTACTGTACTATTGCCAACATACTAGCTAAGTTATAAACTATGACCTTAGTGGTAGACTTCCACAAGGCAATTCAGGGAAACCGATCATAACTTTGGTGTGCATAGGAGTCACGAGTGCATTCAATTGCGTGTTCTGCGGGCAAATGTTCTTCACAATAAACAAACACAGGCTCATTCTGTTCAGAATGACACCCAGGGTGTGACGCCATGTCATCTTGGAACTGTACATCAAACACAGTAATCATAAACATTGACACTGTATACAGTGCCTTCGGAAAGTATTCAGACCCCTTGAATTTTTCCACATTTTGTTAGGTTACAGCCTTATTCTAAAATTGATTAAATTGTTTTTTTCCCCCTCATCAATCTACACACAATACTCCCATAATGACCAAGAACAGGTCTTCAGAACAACAAAAAAACTAATGAAATATCACATTTACATAAGTATTCAGACCGTTTACTCAGTACTTTGTTGAAGCACCTTTGGCAGTGATTACAGCCTTGAGTCTTCTTGGGTATGACGCTACAAGCTTGGCACACCTGTATTTGGGGAGTTTCTCCCATTCTTCTCTGCAGATCCTCTCAAGCTCTGTCAGGTTGGATGGGGAGCGTCGCTGCACAGCTACTTTCAGGTCTTTCCAGAGATGTTTAATCGGGTTCAAGTCTGGGCTCTGGCTGGGCCACTCAAGGACATTCAGAGACTTGTCCCGAAGCCACTCCTGCGTTGTCTTGGCTGTGTGCTTAGGGTCACTGTCCTGTTGGAAGGTGGTCCTTCGCCCAAGTCTGAGGTCCTGAGCGCTCTGGAGCAGGTTTTCATCTGTACTTTGCTCCGTTCATCTTTCCCTCGAGCCTGACTAGTCTCCCAGTCCCTGCCGCTGAAAAACATCCCCACAGCATGATGCTGCCACCAACATGCTTCACGGGAGGGATGGTGCCAGGTTTCCTTCAGATGGGACGCTTGGCTTTCAGGCCAAAGAGTTGAATCTTGGTGGAATTTTGTTTTTCATGTTCTGATAGTCTTTAGGTGCCTTTTGGCAAACTCCAAGCGGACTTTCATGTGCCTTTTACTGAGGAGTGGCTTCTGTCTGGCCACTCTACCATAAATGCCTGATTACTGGAGTGCTGCAGAGATGGTTGTCCCTCTGGAAGGTTCTCCCATCTCCACAGAGGAACTCTAGAGCTCTGTCAGAGTGACCATCAGGTTCTTAGTCACCTCCCTGACCAAGGCCCCGCTCCCCCGATTGCTCAGTTTGGCCAGGCGGCCAGCTCTAGGAAGAGCCTTGGTGGTTCCAAACTTCTTCCATTTCAGAATGATGGAGGCCACTGTGTTCTTGGGGACCTTCAATGCTGCAGACATTTTTTGGTACCCTTCCCCAGATCTGTGCCTCGACACAATCCTGTCTCGGAGCTCTACGGACAATTCCTTCGACCTCATGGCCTGGTTTTTGCTCTGATATGCACTGTCAACTGACCTTATATAGACAAGTGTGTGCCTTTCCAAATCATGTCCAATCAATTGAATTTACCACAGGTGGACTCCAATCAAGTTGACGAAACATCTCAAGGATGATTAATGGAAACAGGATGCATCTGAGCTCAATTTCGAGTCTCATAGCAAAGGGTCTGAATACTTATGTAAATAAGGTATTTCTGTTTTTTTTTAAACCTGTTTTCGCTTTGTCATTATGGGGTATTGTGTGTAGATTGCTGAGGAATATTTTGTATTCAATCCATTTTAGAATAAGGCTGTAACATAACAAAATGTGGAAAAAGTCAAGGGGTCTGAATACACTGTGTAACATGAGTTTTATGAAATGGAAATGTGAAGTGCACATTTGGACTCACAGGTGTTTGGCTTCCTTGTATGTCATCAAAGTGGTATTTGTTACAATCCTCAACGTCTCATCTTTCAAAATACATTGAGTCCTCGTAATTTACAGCATTTCCCTCACTCAGACAACAACAAATGTGTAAAAGTTGACCAATTACCGGGAGGGATGGGGGGCAATTTCTTGTCACGTTGTGGTGCTCCAGTTCAGAACGTCTGTCAGTCAAAACTCATACAGAGCTGTGAAGCACAGAGCCAGAGGTCTGACGTCATGTATAGCATGGTCCTGTAAAGCTACTGCTTATTAGTGTCCAAATCTGCCATTTTCAACCCGTATACGGGTACGAGTGTAAAGGGTTATATGGTTATATCTAACTAACCCTGGCAAGATCTCCAAGCTGTTGTCCAAGCTGTTGTCCAAGCTGTTGTCCAAGCTGTTGTCCAAGCTGTTCCTAATATTTCAGCTCACCAACAGTAGCTAACTCTCTCTTCCTCTCTTGTCTTCTCTTGCAGCAGTAACCCAGTGTTGGAGGACTCAGGCTATCCTGACTGAAGAGAAGGAACCACTACACAAACAATCAGATCATCAGCTTTTAAATACACACACATTCATCATAATGGTAGGTTCAAACCTGTTGGTTTCAATTCAGCTAAATGAATGAATGAATGAATGAAACAGTTTATCGAATGAAACAGTTTGGCATAATCCGGTGGAATCGGTTCTTAGTTGTGAAGGCTAGCTAAACCTTCAGTTTGAATGTGAACACTAACTTCCTCAGGCACACGTTAGATTTCCTCTCAGAGAGACTGGCCTGTTACTGTCGGTACCCATTCCCCTGAATGACCTATTTAATCTCAGCCCTCACTGACTGGAGCAGTGGCCTGGCGGTCTGCTGTCTCTGCTGGGGCTGAAGCGGGAGACAGTCTACAGACCAATGTTTAACCAGCTACTCCACAGTCCACACCTGTTATTCAAACACTGATACTATTCCTGCTGTGGGTACTCTGATTTGAATAGGGATCGTCTCATCTACCCAGCACAATTAGATCTGTGTGGATGCAGGCTAGAATGGATGTCTCTGATTGACCCAAACAAAGTAATCTTTTTGAGTTTCTTTTTAATCATGTGTTCTCTCCTCTCCTCTCCTCTCCTCTCCTCTCCTCTCCTCTCCTCTCCTCTCCTCTCCTCTCCTCTCCTCTCCTCTCCTCTCCTCTCCTCTCCTCTCCTCTCCTCTCCTCTCCTCTCCTCTCCTCTCCTCTCCTCTCCTCTCCTCTCCTCTCCTCTCCTCTCCTCTCCTCTCCTCTCCTCTCCTCTCCTCTCCTCTCCTCTCCTCTCCTCAGGAAGGTGTATGATGACTGTAGCTGCAGGGCCATGGCCAGCGAACCCCTTGAAGGCTTCCATGAGGTCAACTTGGCGTCGCCCACCACCCCTGACCTCCACGGATTGACCTCCGACACCAGACCCCAATGTCCCAGCGCCCCTTCCAGTACCCTGTACCGTACCCCCTCCCTCAGCTCCAGCTCCTGCCCCCCCAACGCCCTGCGAGCCGACCAGCTGCCCACCCAGCCCATCTACTCTGCCCCTAGGCTACTGGGCAGCACAGAGCCCCACAATGGAAGGTAATGAAGAAACCCTCCTGGAGAAACACTTACATTACCTGGCCCATGACAACCACAATATAAAGAGATATTACCTGGCCCATGACAACCACAATATAAAGAGATATTACCTGGCCCATGACAACCACAATGTGAAGAGATGTTACCTGGCCCATGACAACCACAATATAAAGAGATATTACCTGGTCCATGACAACCACAATGTAAAGAGATATTACCTGGCCCATGACAACCACAATGTGAAGAGATGTTACCTGGCCCATGACAACCACAATGTAAAGACATGTTACCTGGCCCATGACAACCACAATGTAAAGAGATGTTACCTGGCCCATGACAACCACAATGTGAAGAGATGTTACCTGGCCCATGACAACCACAATGTTTGAAGAGATGTTACCTGGCCCATGACAACCACAATGTGAAGAGATACTAGAGAAAAACCTTGAAGATCGAACACAAATCCTAGCGGGTGAAACTGTTTGAAATGAATTCCAGATTTTTGCTAGGATCTCTTTACACAGTGCAGTTGGTATTAACCAGGCAATGTAATCATAAAAGTGAAGGGTTCCACTAGGTGGTGATCATTGACACTTAAAACGTACTATTGATAGCTAGCCCACTGGGATGCTAATTCATACATAAAAACATGCTAACTCAGCTAAAAATGACCAGCCAGGTAATGATAGCTGGATCATTGTCAACACTAAGTTAACAGTCAATAGTACTGCTCAATGATGACTGATTGATCCCTGTAGTAATCAGTCAACCCTCCTATACGCTTACATTAGTTTACCCATGATTCCTTGCAGTGTTCCGGGGTTGGAACCCCCCGCCCGGTCAGAGGCGGAGTCAGCAGAGGGGGTGTTCCTGTCTGGAGAGGAAGGGGAGGAGTCTCTGGGTCTGACCAATGACAGCCTGTCCCACCTCCGCAGCCCCTCAGTCATGGAGATCAGAGAGAAAGGCAATGAGAGAATGAAGGAGGAGCTAGCCAAGGCACAGAGGGTAAGAGAACACACACACACACACACACTGTCCCCATGTCATGTGTATCTCTCTGGCTGTGTGCCTCTTCTAGTTGATAATGGAGTGAACTCCATGCAGAAGGATTGTGTGGTTCTCCTCCTCCTCTTCCGATCAAAGCAGCCATGTTGAATTCAGCGGCAGGGAACAACATGTTGTTATCTCCTCCTGTGTTCTCTGAAATTACACCACAAGCCCCTTGCCAATGTTTATTTCTAACCCAACGCTCCTGAATGCTGCTTTCTCCAGCCAACTCTGATGAGTGAGAACTCCCACTGTCTCATAACCAGAGTCTGAGTGGGCGTGTTGGGCCTGAGCAGGCCAGGTGATTGGTAGACCAGTGATTCTACAGGAACAGTGCTTTGCTCAGTCTGATGATCCTCTCCATTTTACCATGTTATTATCAGTCTCTTCATTCAGTCTCTTCATTCAGCCTCTCCATTCAGCCTCTCCATTCAGCCTCTTCATGCAGCCTCTTCACGCAGCCTCTCCATGCAGCCTCTCCATTCAGCCTCTTCATGCATCCTCTTCATGCAGCCTCTCCATTCAGCCTCTTCATGCAGCCTCTCCATGCAGCCTCTTCATTCAGCCTCTTCATGCAGCCTCTCCATTCAGCCTCTCCATTCAGCCTCTTCATGCATCCTCTTCATTCAGCTTCAATCAGAGCAGCATATTAGAGCCACAAACAGGAGTTTTTGTCATGTGTCAATTATCCACTTGTGCTTCAAACGTTGTTGTTGTTGTTGTTTTGACCTCTGCGTGTTTCTTCTAAAGCATTCTAACTCTCCCTCTCTACACTGGTGTGCCAGACAGAGTTCAGGCCACAGGCCTCATCTCACTGCCTGATTTAGAAATCTCTGAAATCAAATGGTGTGTGTGAGAGAGACGCAGCTGCCAGTTGCACCCACATTCTGTCTCTCTCAGTCCTGCTGCTCAGAGCAGGGATGTGTGAGAGATGGAGAGATGGAGAGAGAGAGAGAAAGACGCAAGACGAGAGAGAGAGAGATGCAGAATTCTGCAAAAATATCCTCCTTGTACAACGTAAAACACCAAATAATGCATGCAGAGCAGAATTAGGCCAATACCCGCTAATTATCAAAATCCAGAAAAGAGCCGTTAAATTCTAGAACCACTTAAAAGGAAGTGATTCCCAAATCTTCCATAACAAAGCCACCTACAGAGAGATGAACTTGGAGAAGAGTCCCCTAAGTAAGCTGGTCCTGGGGCTCTGTTCACAAACACAAACAGACCCCACAGAGCCCCAGGACGACAACAACAACAACAACACAATTAGACCCAACCAAATCATGAGAATACAAAAAGAGAATTACTTGACACATTGGATAGAACAAACAAAAAAACAGAGCAAACTAGAATGCTATTTGGCTCTAAACAGAGAGTACACAGTGGCAGAATACCTGACCACTGTGACTGACCCAAACTTAAGGAAACTTTGACTATGTACAGACTCAGTGAGCATAGCCTTGCTATTGAGAAAGGCCGCCGTAGGCAGACCTGGCTCTCAAGAGAAGACAGGCTATGTGCACACTGCCCACAAAATGAGGTGGAAACTGAGCTGCACTTCCTAACCTCCTGCCAAATGTATGACCATATTAGAGACACATATTTCCCTCAGATTACAGCGATCCACATAGAATTAAAAAACAAACCCAATTTTGATAAACTCCCATATCTACTGGGTGAAAAACCACAGTGTGCCATCACAGCAGCAAGATTTGTGACCTGTTGCCACAAGAAAAGGGCAACCAGTGAAGAACAAACACCATTGTAAATACAACCCATATTTATGTTTATTTATTTTCCCATTTGTACTTTAACTATTTGCACATTGTTACAACACTGTATATAGACATAATATGACATTTGAAATGTCTTTATTCTTTTGGAACTTCAGAGTGTAATGTTTACTGTTAATATTTATTGTTTATTTAACTTTTGTTTACTATCTACTTCACTTGCTTTGGCAATGTTAACATACATTTCCGAGGGAGGGAGGGAGGGAGGGAGGGAGGGAGGGAGGGGGGGAGGGAGGGAGGGAGGGAGGGAGAGAGAGAGAGAGAACTACTATCTACCTTCTCCCTCCACTTCCTCCTTTGATCACTACTCTCAACTACTACTACTACTCTCAACCTTCTGCCTCTGTCGGCATGACAATGACCTTGTGTTTGATGAGAGAGAGGGAGCCCCGTCCAGACGTGTGTGTATGCCATAAGCCAGCTCCCACTACTAATCTGAGCCATTGAAAACCAGTCACAATAAAAAGGCCCCAGCCAGCCAAGCCAAAGGAGTGGGAGTTTATCCTTCCAGATGCTTGTTGAGAGGCCTCTGCTTGTTGTTGTTGTTTACCATGGTGTAGAATACCTCTAGTATCTGTCCTGTTGTTTACCATGGTGTAGAATACCTCTAGTATATGTCCTGTTGTTTACCATGGTGTAGAATACCTCTAGTATCTGTCCTGTTGTTTACCATGGTGTAGAATACCTCTAGTATCTGTCCTGTTGTTTACCATGGTGTAGAATACCTCTAGTGTCTGTCCTGTTGTTTACCATGGTGTAGAATACCTCTAGTATCTGTCCTGTTGTTTACCATGGTGTAGAATACCTCTAGTATCTGTCCTGTTGTTTACCATGGTGTAGAATACCTCTAGTATCTGTCCTGTTGTTTACCATGGTGTAGAATACCTCTAGTATCTGTCCTGTTGTTTACCATGGTGTAGAATACCTCTAGTGTCTGTCCTGTTGTTTACCATGGTGTAGAATACCTCTAGTATCTGTCCTGTTGTTTACCATGGTGTAGAATACCTCTAGTATCTGTCCTGTTGTTTACCATGGTGTAGAATACCTCTAGTATATGTCCTGTTGTTTACCATGGTGTAGAATACCTCTAGTATCTGTCCTGTTGTTTACCATGGTGTAGAATACCTCTAGTATCTGTCCTGTTGTTTACCATGGTGTAGAATACCTCTAGTATATGTCCTGTTGTTTACCATGGTGTAGAATACCTCTAGTATATGTCCTGTTGTTTACCATGGTGTAGAATACCTCTAGTATCTGTCCTGTTGTTTACCATGGTGTAGAATACCTCTAGTATCTGTCCTGTTGTTTACCATGGTGTAGAATACCTCTAGTATCTGTCCTGTTGTTTACCATGGTGTAGAATACCTCTAGTATCTGTCCTGTTGTTTACCATGGTGTAGAATACCTCTAGTATCTGTCCTGTTGTTTACCATGGTGTAGAATACCTCTAGTATCTGTCCTGTTGTTTACCATGGTGTAGAATACCTCTAGTATCTGTCCTGTTGTTTACCATGGTGTAGAATACCTCTAGTATCTGTCCTGTTGTTTACCATGGTGTAGAATACCTCTAGTGTCTGTCCTGTTGTATTGGTCAGGCCCTGGAAAGCTGAGGCTGTCTGTGTTATTTAACAACTGGGTGTGTTAACAATGTGTCAAGACGTGTCACCTCGCCACAGGAGAGGACTAGTAAACCCTGTGTGTGTGTGTGTGTCGGTGTGTGTGTGTGTCGGTGTGTGTGTGTGTGTCGGTGTGTGTGTGTGTGTGTGTGTGTGTGTGTGTGTGTGTGTGTGTGTGTGTGTGTGTGTGTGTGTGCCCCCTGTTGGGCTGTAGCTCTTCACATGCAATTTCTGTGTGAACATCCGCTACTGCATCAGTATGTGGGTATTGGTGGGCGTAGGATCACTATAATGGTATGTGGGTATTGGTGGGCGTAGGATCACTATAATGGTATGTTTACTGACAAGACGCTGCAGGTCTAGTGGACACAGAGATATTTATATATGGACAACACCCAGTTTACCTACAGTATACACTACCGGTCAATAGTTTTAGATACACCTACTCATTCAAGGGTTTTTCTTTATTTCTACTATTTTCTACATTGTAGAGTAATAGTGAAGACATCAAAACTATGGAATAACACATATGGAATCATGTAGTAACCAAAAAAGTTAAATGTTTTAACAGATCAAAATATATTTTATATTTGAGATTCTTCAAATAGCCACCCTTTGCCTTGATGACAGCTTTGCACACTCTTGGCATTCGCTCAACCTGCTTCATGAGGTAGTCACCTGGAATGCATTTCAATTAACAGGTGTGCCTTCTTAAAAGTTAATTTGTGGAATTTCTTTAATTCTTAATGTCTTTGAGGCAATCAGTTGTGTTGTGACAAGGTTGGGGGGTATACAGAAGAGAGCCATATTTGGGAAAAGACCAAGTCCATATTATGGCAAGAACAGCTCAAATAAGCAAAGAGAAACGACAGTCCATCATTACTTTAAGACATGAAGGTCAGTCAATACGGAACATTTCATGAACTTTGAAACTTTTTCTTTAAGTGCAGTCGCAAAAACCATCAAGCGCTATGATGAAACTGGCTCTCATGAGGACCGCCACAGGAATGGAAGACCCAGAGTTACCTCTGCTGCAGAGGATAAGTTCATTAGAGTTACCAGCCTCAGAAATTGCAGCCCAAATAAATGCTTCACAGAGTTCAAGTAACAGACACATCTCAACATCAACTGTTCAGAGGAGACTGTGTGAATCAGGCATTCATGGTCGAATTGCTGCAAAGAAACCACTACTAAAAGGACACCAATAAGAAGAAGAGACTTGCTTGGGCCAAGAAACACGAGCAATGGACATTAGACCGGTAGAAATTTGTCCGTTGGTCTGGAGTCCAAATTTTGAGATTTTTGGTTCCAACCGCATTGTCTTTGTGAGACACGGTGTGGGTGAACGGATGATCTCCGCGTGTGTATATCCCACCTTAAAGCATGGAGGAGGTGGTGTTATGGTGTGGGGGTGCTTTGCTGGTGACACTGTCTGTGATTTTTTTAGAATTCAAGGCACACTTAACCAGCATGGCTACCACAGCATTCTGCAGCGATACGCCATCCCATCTGGTTTGGGCTTATTGGGACTATCATTAGTTTTTCAACAGGACAATGTCCCGACACACCTCCAGGCTGTGTAAGGGCTTTTTTACCAAGAAGGAGAGTGATGGAGTGCTACATCAGATGACCTAGCCTCCACAATCCCCCGACCTAGCCTCCACAATCCCCCGACCTCAACCAAATTGAGATGGTTTGGGATGAATCGGACCGTAGAGTGAAGGAAAAGCAGCCAACAAGTGCTCAGCGTATGTGGGAACTCCTTCAAGACTGTTAGAAAAGCATTCCAAGTGAAGCTGGTTGAGAGAATGCCAAGAGTGTGCAAAGCTGTCATCAAGGCAAAGGGTGGCTATTTGAAGAATCTCAAATATAAAATATATTTTGATTTGTTTAACACTTTTTTGGTTACTACATGATTCCATATGTGTTATTTCATAGTTTTGATGTCTTCACTATTATTCTACAATGTAGAAAATAGTAAAAATAAAGAAAAACCCTTGAATGAGTAGCTATTCTAAAACTTTTTGACCGGTAGTGTATGTCCATGTTTTGTAACTAACCAAGTATTGTATTGCTCTGGAATACATTTACTGTACAGGGTAATATATTATTATTAGGGTAATATAAACTTTTTGATTTCATACATCGAAACTTGGCCTGCTGTCAACTGAACTGTGTGTGTGTGTGTGTGTGTGTGTGTGTGTGTGTTTACAATACATGCCTGTGATAAGAAGTCTACACACACCTACAACATTCACACACACCAAGTCACGCTACATTTCACAACATTTTGATTTGTTTCATTTTATTCCGGCTGCTAAAATAAAGCACATTTGATTTTCCTTTGTTTGTCATTATTATTAAGACATCATTATATTTATATTCATTTGTTCATCATTTTTTTTGTTTGTGTCGTGTTTTTCCGTTTCATTTTTCATTTCTAAAGGATCTTAAGTTAAAAGACGAGGAGTGTGAAAGGCTTTCTAAAGTCAGGGATCAGCTGGGCCAGGAACTGGAGGAGCTCACTGCTAGCCTGTTTGAGGTTGGTCCGACCGGCTAAATCATCCCCCCAGAAACACTGAGACTGCCCTCCTTGTCATCAAAGTGTTTGGCTTCTCTCCTCCCTTCTCTTACGTAGTTAGATTAACAGTTTCCCTCCTCGCTCTCTCTGTGCCTCCTCTCTCTCTCTCTGTCTCCTCTCTCGCTCTGTCTCAGTCTCCTCTCTCTTTCTCCCTGCCTCCTCTCCCTGTCTCCTCTCTCGCTCTGTCCGCCTCCTCTCTCTGTCTCCCTTTCTCCTCTCCCTGCCTCCTCTCTCTGTCTCCTCTCTCTCTGTCTCCTCTCTCGCTCTGTCTGTCTCCTCTCTCTCTCTCTCTCCCTGCCTCCTCTCTCTGTCTCCTCTCTCTCTCTTTCTCCTCTCTCTCTGCCTCCTCTCTCACGCTCTCTCTCTGCCTCCTCTCTCTCTCTCTTGTCTCCTCTCTCGCTCTGTCTCAGTCTCCTCTCTCTCTCCCTGCCTCCTCTCCCTGTCTCCTCTCTCTGTCTCCTCTTTCTCCTCTCTCTTTCTCTGTCTCCTCTCTCTCTGTCTCGTCTCTCTCTGTCTCCTCTCTCGCTCTGTCTGTATC
This sequence comes from Coregonus clupeaformis, assembly GCF_020615455.1. NCBI lineage: Eukaryota > Metazoa > Chordata > Actinopteri > Salmoniformes > Salmonidae > Coregonus > Coregonus clupeaformis. Next base: position 19,693,913 of record NC_059195.1, read on the forward strand.
CTCTCTCTCTCCCTGCCTCCTCTCTCTGTCTCCTCTCTCTCTGCCTCCTCTCTCTTTGTCTCCTCTCTCTCTGTCTCCTCTCTCTCTGTCTCCTCTCTCTCTGTCTCCTCTCTCTCTGTCTCCTCTCTCTCTGTCTCCTCTCTCCCTGCCTCCTCTCCCTGTCTCCTCTTTCTCCTCTCTCTCTCTCTGTCTGCCTCCTCTCTCTTTATCTCCTCTCTCTCTCTGTCTCTTCTCTCTCTGTCTCCTCTCTCTGTCTCTCTCTCTGTCTCCTCTCTCTCCTGTTTTCAAAGCTCTGTTTGTTAGTTTGTAAAGCCTCTAACCTGCTTGTCTCTGGGTGTTGGGTGCTCTCTGTGACTCTGACTCAGGTTGGCTTGTGTTGGGTTGTTGGGTTCTCTGTTTTGTGTGTAGTATTGTGTGAGGAGTCGGTTGGGGTTAGAGGTCAGGGCGATGAGTGGTGCATTGTGGGTCTAACGTCTCGTGCCTTCTTACAGGAAGCTCACAAGATGGTGCGTGAGGCGAACATCAAACAGTCCACGGCTGAGAAGCAGCTGAAGGAAGCTCTGGGCAAGGTGAGGACTGAACCTTTCACATCCAAAATGGCTATACTACTGTGCCTACATGACTATGGCCCTCATGGAAATGGAGTGGCTGACCCAGTCTGATGGTCTTCTAATGAGAGCTCTGTATGCTGCGGTGTGTGTGTGTGTGTGTGTGTGTGTGTGTGTGTCTGGGATGGAGTGCTGGCTGATTTGATGTGTGCCTCCTCTTCACCAAAGGTGCCTGTCACACCACTGCAGCCTCCCGGCTGGCTGGCTGTTAATAGAAACCACAGGGACTGACTGACTGTACTGCACCATGTCTGGCTGCTTTAATAGCAAGCTGGATCAGTGCTGTGAGTGGTAGCAGTAACAGTGAGTTCAGTCCTGTAGATCATATCAGTCTGACAGTAACAGTCCTGTAGATCATATAATATCAGTCTGACAGTAACAGTCCTGTAGATCATATAATATCAGTCTGACAGTAACGGTCCTGTAGATCATATAATATCAGTCTGACAGTAACAGTCCTGTAGATCATATAATATCAGTCTGACAGTAACGGTCCTGTAGATCATATAATATCAGTCTGACAGTAACAGTCCTGTAGATCATATAATATCAGTCTGACAGTAACGGTCCTGTAGATCATATAATATCAGTCTGACAGTAACGGTCCTGTAGATCATATAATATCAGTCTGACAGTAACGGTCCTGTAGATCATATAATATCAGTCTGACAGTAACAGTCCTGTAGATCATATAATATCAGTCTGACAGTAACAGTCCTGTAGATCATATAATATCAGTCTGACAGTAACAGTCCTGTAGATCATATAATATCAGTCTGACAGTAACAGTGAGTTCAGTGTATAAGTCTTTAGAACAGTGTCCCTGGGTTGCTATGGTGACAGAGGGGATACTCTTCGTAATCGACCTTGATAGATAAAGGCTCATTTTAAACATGAATTGAATAGATTTACTGATATAACCATGTCATGTTTGTGATGTAAACCTGTTCCTCTCTCTCTCTGTTCCTGATACAACAGTATGAGACAAGACAGAAGATAGACCTGTATCTATATCGGTCCTATTTCTGTGATGTTCCACTCCTCTCTCTCTCTCCCTCTCTCTCTCTCTCTCTCTCTCTCTCTCTCTCTCTCTCTCTCTCTCTCTCTCGCTCTCTCGCTCTCTCGCTCTCGCTCTCGCTTGCTCT